>NW_027447307.1:32500-33631 GCF_038048845.1 Mixophyes fleayi | reverse complement strand
TGGAGAACATACAAACTTCACACAGATAAGGCCATTGTTGATATAAGTACTGGCTCTGCTTACCATTGTCCAGTCTAGTACATAACTGTATTAATGCTGTGAAATATTATTACTTTGAATGCCTTAAATATGCAAGAGCGCATTTGGGTAAGTTTATGCTAATAAAAGATATATGCACTTTTCTTGCCTACCCATACTATTTAATAACCACCAAAAATTAAGCAATATGTAAGCACTGCTTCCAGTTGAAATCAGTCTGTCTGTCTGTCTATCTATCTATCTATCTATCTTTCTATCTTTCTATCTATCTATCCGTCTGTCTATCTTTAAAACTGAAAGACATCCATTAAACATACACAATGACAGCATATTTAGTGTGTAATTGATGCTAAAACACAATTCCCACTCTCCTAATATAGCTGATTTTTGACAATGAACTGCATTTTTCATGTGAAGCATTTGATGTCATAAAGATGTAAACCTCACAAAGCAATTCTGTCACTGGTCAGTTTGCTTGACAGACATCTGACTTTAAGGTACTAGCCAATGGAAACATGGTGACATGTAAATATGAAAGCACATTAGGACAAAATATGCAATAAGATAGAGGCAAAGGGAGATGGCTGCTGGGAATGTATTTCATTTATCCCAGAAAATCTTTAAATCTAAGTATTAATACTACGTTGATGTACTTTTGAAATTGGAGAGCTACTTTTTACTAAAGTACATCTCCCTTATATAATTAAGTATAATGCAGACCTGCTCAAAAACTTAGTATAATTAAAGAAGTCTTATGCCATAAATGATGATGATGAGAGCTGCTTATGTGAATGTCTATAGTGGTTTTCTCTACCAGTGTCATTGTATTAGACAACGGTTATCAAACTTAGCAATGATGATGCATTAATCTGCCAATCAAGTGTGAAAGCTGGCTATGTGTATAGGCATAGTAAACACATATCATCATCATCCTCATTATCATTTATTTATATAGTGTCACTAATAGCGCAGCGCTGTACAGAGAACCCATTCACATCAGTCCCTACCCTATTGGAGCTTACAGTCTAAATTCCCTAATATAGACACACACTCACACACAGACAGAGAGGGAGAGACTAGGGTCAATTTTGA
>NW_027447307.1:17500-25000 GCF_038048845.1 Mixophyes fleayi | reverse complement strand
GCTCTGCTTACCATTGTCCAGTCTAGTACATAACTGTATTAATGCTGTGAAATATTATTACTTTGAATGCCTTAAATATGCAAGAGCGCATTTGGGTAAGTTTATGCTAATAAAAGATATATGCACTTTTCTTGCCTACCCATACTATTTAATAACCACCAAAAATTAAGCAATATGTAAGCACTGCTTCCAGTTGAAATCAGTCTGTCTGTCTGTCTATCTATCTATCTATCTATCTTTCTATCTATCTATCTTTCTATCTTTCTATCTATCTATCCGTCTGTCTATCTTTAAAACTGAAAGACATCCATTAAACATACACAATGACAGCATATTTAGTGTGTAATTGATGCTAAAACACAATTCCCACTCTCCTAATATAGCTGATTTTTGACAATGAACTGCATTTTTCATGTGAAGCATTTGATGTCATAAAGATGTAAACCTCACAAAGCAATTCTGTCACTGGTCAGTTTGCTTGACAGACATCTGACTTTAAGGTACTAGCCAATGGAAACATGGTGACATGTAAATATGAAAGCACATTAGGACAAAATATGCAATAAGATAGAGGCAAAGGGAGATGGCTGCTGGGAATGTATTTCATTTATCCCAGAAAATCTTTAAATCTAAGTATTAATACTACGTTGATGTACTTTTGAAATTGGAGAGCTACTTTTTACTAAAAGTACATCTCCCTTATATAATTAAGTATAATGCAGACCTGCTCAAAAACTTAGTATAATTAAAGAAGTCTTATGCAATAAATGATGATGTGAGAGCTGCTTATGTGAATGTCTATAGTGGTTTTCTCTACCAGTGTCATTGTATTAGACAACTGTTATCAAACTTAGCAATAATGATGCATTAATCTGCCAATCAAGTGTGAAAGCTGGCTATGTGTATAGGCATAGTAAACACATATCATCATCATCCTCATTATCATTTATTTATATAGTGTCACTAATAGCGCAGCGCTGTACAGAGAACCCATTCACATCAGTCCCTACCCTATTGGAGCTTACAGTCTAAATTCCCTAATATAGACACACACTCACACACAGACAGAGAGGGAGAGACTAGGGTCAATTTTGATAGCAGCCAATTAACCTAACAGTATGTTTTTTGGAGTGTGGGAGGAAACCACAGCACCCGGAGGAAACCCACGCAAACACAGGGAGAACATACAAACTTCACACAGATAAGGCCATTGTTGATATAAGTACTGGCTCTGCTTACCATTGTCCAGTCTAGTACATAACTGTATTAATGCTGTGAAATATTATTACTTTGAATGCCTTAAATATGCAAGAGCGCATTTGGGTAAGTTTATGCTAATAAAAGATATATGCACTTTTCTTGCCTACCCATACTATTTAATAACCACCAAAAATTAAGCAATATGTAAGCACTGCTTCCAGTTGAAATCAGTCTGTCTGTCTGTCTATCTATCTATCTATCTATCTATCTTTCTATCTATCTATCCGTCTGTCTATCTTTAAAACTGAAAGACATCCATTAAACATACACAATGACAGCATATTTAGTGTGTAATTGATGCTAAAACACAATTCTCACTCTTCTAATATAGCTGATTTTTGACAATGAACTGCATTTTTCATGTGAAGCATTTGATGTCATAAAGATGTAAACCTCACAAAGCAATTCTGTCACTGGTCAGTTTGCTTGACAGACATCTGACTTTAAGGTACTAGCCAATGGAAACATGGTGACATGTAAATATGAAAGCACATTAGGACAAAATATGCAATAAGATAGAGGCAAAGGGAGATGGCTGCTGGGAATGTATTTCATTTATCCCAGAAAATCTTTAAATCTAAGTATTAATACTACGTTGATGTACTTTTGAAATTGGAGAGCTACTTTTTACTAAAAGTACATCTCCCTTATATAATTAAGTATAATGCAGACCTGCTCAAAAACTTAGTATAATTAAAGAAGTCTTATGCCATAAATGATGATGATGAGAGCTGCTTATGTGAATGTCTATAGTGGTTTTCTCTACCAGTGTCACTGTATTAGACAACTGTTATCAAACTTAGCAATAATGATGCATTAATCTGCCAATCAAGTGTGAAAGCTGGCTATGTGTATAGGCATAGTAAACACATATCATCATCATCCTCATTATCATTTATTTATATAGTGTCACTAATAGCGCAGCGCTGTACAGAGAACCCATTCACATCAGTCCCTACCCTATTGGAGCTTACAGTCTAAATTCCCTAATATAGACACACACTCACACACAGACAGAGAGGGAGAGACTAGGGTCAATTTTGATAGCAGCCAATTAACCTAACAGTATGTTTTTTGGAGTGTGGGAGGAAACCACAGCACCCGGAGGAAACCCACGCAAACACAGGGAGAACATACAAACTTCACACAGATAAGGCCATTGTTGATATAAGTACTGGCTCTGCTTACCATTGTCCAGTCTAGTACATAACTGTATTAATGCTGTGAAATATTATTACTTTGAATGCCTTAAATATGCAAGAGCGCATTTGGGTAAGTTTATGCTAATAAAAGATATATGCACTTTTCTTGCCTACCCATACTATTTAATAACCACCAAAAATTAAGCAATATGTAAGCACTGCTTCCAGTTGAAATCAGTCTGTCTGTCTGTCTATCTATCTATCTATCTATCTTTCTATCTATCTATCCGTCTGTCTATCTTTAAAACTGAAAGACATCCATTAAACATACACAATGACAGCATATTTAGTGTGTAATTGATGCTAAAACACAATTCTCACTCTCCTAATATAGCTGATTTTTGACAATGAACTGCATTTTTCATGTGAAGCATTTGATGTCATAAAGATGTAAACCTCACAAAGCAATTCTGTCACTGGTCAGTTTGCTTGACAGACATCTGACTTTAAGGTACTAGCCAATGGAAACATGGTGACATGTAAATATGAAAGCACATTAGGACAAAATATGCAATAAGATAGAGGCAAAGGGAGATGGCTGCTGGGAATGTATTTCATTTATCCCAGAAAATCTTTAAATCTAAGTATTAATACTACGTTGATGTACTTTTGAAATTGGAGAGCTACTTTTTACTAAAAGTACATCTCCCTTATATAATTAAGTATAATGCAGACCTGCTCAAAAACTTAGTATAATTAAAGAAGTCTTATGCCATAAATGATGATGATGAGAGCTGCTTATGTGAATGTCTATAGTGGTTTTCTCTACCAGTGTCACTGTATTAGACAACTGTTATCAAACTTAGCAATAATGATGCATTAATCTGCCAATCAAGTGTGAAAGCTGGCTATGTGTATAGGCATAGTAAACACATATCATCATCATCCTCATTATCATTTATTTATATAGTGTCACTAATAGCGCAGCGCTGTACAGAGAACCCATTCACATCAGTCCCTACCCTATTGGAGCTTACAGTCTAAATTCCCTAATATAGACACACACTCACACACAGACAGAGAGGGAGAGACTAGGGTCAATTTTGATAGCAGCCAATTAACCTAACAGTATGTTTTTTGGAGTGTGGGAGGAAACCACAGCACCCGGAGGAAACCCACGCAAACACAGGGAGAACATACAAACTTCACACAGATAAGGCCATTGTTGATATAAGTACTGGCTCTGCTTACCATTGTCCAGTCTAGTACATAACTGTATTAATGCTGTGAAATATTATTACTTTGAATGCCTTAAATATGCAAGAGCGCATTTGGGTAAGTTTATGCTAATAAAAGATATATGCACTTTTCTTGCCTACCCATACTATTTAATAACCACCAAAAATTAAGCAATATGTAAGCACTGCTTCCAGTTGAAATCAGTCTGTCTGTCTGTCTATCTATCTATCTTTCTATCTATCTATCTTTCTATCTTTCTATCTATCTATCCGTCTGTCTATCTTTAAAACTGAAAGACATCCATTAAACATACACAATGACAGCATATTTAGTGTGTAATTGATGCTAAAACACAATTCTCACTCTCCTAATATAGCTGATTTTTGACAATGAACTGCATTTTTCATGTGAAGCATTTGATGTCATAAAGATGTAAACCTCACAAAGCAATTCTGTCACTGGTCAGTTTGCTTGACAGACATCTGACTTTAAGGTACTAGCCAATGGAAACATGGTGACATGTAAATATGAAAGCACATTAGGACAAAATATGCAATAAGATAGAGGCAAAGGGAGATGGCTGCTGGGAATGTATTTCATTTATCCCAGAAAATCTTTAAATCTAAGTATTAATACTACGTTGATGTACTTTTGAAATTGGAGAGCTACTTTTTACTAAAAGTACATCTCCCTTATATAATTAAGTATAATGCAGACCTGCTCAAAAACTTAGTATAATTAAAGAAGTCTTATGCCATAAATGATGATGATGAGAGCTGCTTATGTGAATGTCTATAGTGGTTTTCTCTACCAGTGTCACTGTATTAGACAACTGTTATCAAACTTAGCAATAATGATGCATTAATCTGCCAATCAAGTGTGAAAGCTGGCTATGTGTATAGGCATAGTAAACACATATCATCATCATCCTCATTATCATTTATTTATATAGTGTCACTAATAGCGCAGCGCTGTACAGAGAACCCATTCACATCAGTCCCTACCCTATTGGAGCTTACAGTCTAAATTCCCTAATATAGACACACACTCACACACAGACAGAGAGGGAGAGACTAGGGTCAATTTTGATAGCAGCCAATTAACCTAACAGTATGTTTTTTGGAGTGTGGGAGGAAACCACAGCACCCGGAGGAAACCCACGCAAACACAGGGAGAACATACAAACTTCACACAGATAAGGCCATTGTTGATATAAGTACTGGCTCTGCTTACCATTGTCCAGTCTAGTACATAACTGTATTAATGCTGTGAAATATTATTACTTTGAATGCCTTAAATATGCAAGAGCGCATTTGGGTAAGTTTATGCTAATAAAAGATATATGCACTTTTCTTGCCTACCCATACTATTTAATAACCACCAAAAATTAAGCAATATGTAAGCACTGCTTCCAGTTGAAATCAGTCTGTCTGTCTATCTATCTATCTATCTATCTATCTATCTTTCTATCTTTCTATCTATCTATCTTTCTATCTATCTATCCGTCTGTCTATCTTTAAAACTGAAAGACATCCATTAAACATACACAATGACAGCATATTTAGTGTGTAATTGATGCTAAAACACAATTCTCACTCTCCTAATATAGCTGATTTTTGACAATGAACTGCATTTTTCATGTGAAGCATTTGATGTCATAAAGATGTAAACCTCACAAAGCAATTCTGTCACTGGTCAGTTTGCTTGACAGACATCTGACTTTAAGGTACTAGCCAATGGAAACATGGTGACATGTAAATATGAAAGCACATTAGGACAAAATATGCAATAAGATAGAGGCAAAGGGAGATGGCTGCTGGGAATGTATTTCATTTATCCCAGAAAATCTTTAAATCTAAGTATTAATACTACGTTGATGTACTTTTGAAATTGGAGAGCTACTTTTTACTAAAAGTACATCTCCCTTATATAATTAAGTATAATGCAGACCTGCTCAAAAACTTAGTATAATTAAAGAAGTCTTATACAATAAATGATGATGATGAGAGCTGCTTATGTGAATGTCTATAGTGGTTTTCTCTACCAGTGTCATTGTATTAGACAACTGTTATCAAACTTAGCAATAATGATGCATTAATCTGCCAATCAAGTGTGAAAGCTGGCTATGTGTATAGGCATAGTAAACACATATCATCATCATCCTCATTATCATTTATTTATATAGTGTCACTAATAGCGCAGCGCTGTACAGAGAACCCATTCACATCAGTCCCTACCCTATTGGAGCTTACAGTCTAAATTCCCTAATATAGACACACACTCACACACAGACAGAGAGGGAGAGACTAGGGTCAATTTTGATAGCAGCCAATTAACCTAACAGTATGTTTTTTGGAGTGTGGGAGGAAACCACAGCACCCGGAGGAAACCCACGCAAACACAGGGAGAACATACAAACTTCACACAGATAAGGCCATTGTTGATATAAGTACTGGCTCTGCTTACCATTGTCCAGTCTAGTACATAACTGTATTAATGCTGTGAAATATTATTACTTTGAATGCCTTAAATATGCAAGAGCGCATTTGGGTAAGTTTATGCTAATAAAAGATATATGCACTTTTCTTGCCTACCCATACTATTTAATAACCACCAAAAATTAAGCAATATGTAAGCACTGCTTCCAGTTGAAATCAGTCTGTCTGTCTGTCTATCTATCTATCTATCTTTCTATCTATCTATCTTTCTATCTTTCTATCTATCTATCGGTCTGTCTATCTTTAAAACTGAAAGACATCCATTAAACATACACAATGACAGCATATTTAGTGTGTAATTGATGCTAAAACACAATTCTCACTCTCCTAATATAGCTGATTTTTGACAATGAACTGCATTTTTCATGTGAAGCATTTGATGTCATAAAGATGTAAACCTCACAAAGCAATTCTGTCACTGGTCAGTTTGCTTGACAGACATCTGACTTTAAGGTACTAGCCAATGGAAACATGGTGACATGTAAATATGAAAGCACATTAGGACAAAATATGCAATAAGATAGAGGCAAAGGGAGATGGCTGCTGGGAATGTATTTCATTTATCCCAGAAAATCTTTAAATCTAAGTATTAATACTACGTTGATGTACTTTTGAAATTGGAGAGCTACTTTTTACTAAAAGTACATCTCCCTTATATAATTAAGTATAATGCAGACCTGCTCAAAAACTTAGTATAATTAAAGAAGTCTTATGCCATAAATGATGATGATGAGAGCTGCTTATGTGAATGTCTATAGTGGTTTTCTCTACCAGTGTCACTGTATTAGACAACTGTTATCAAACTTAGCAATAATGATGCATTAATCAGCCAATCAAGTGTGAAAGCTGGCTATGTGTATAGGCATAGTAAACACATATCATCATCATCCTCATTATCATTTATTTATATAGTGTCACTAATAGCGCAGCGCTGTACAGAGAACCCATTCACATCAGTCCCTACCCTATTGGAGCTTACAGTCTAAATTCCCTAATATAGACACACACTCACACACAGACAGAGAGGGAGAGACTAGGGTCAATTTTGATAGCAGCCAATTAACCTAACAGTATGTTTTTTGGAGTGTGGGAGGAAACCACAGCACCCGGAGGAAACCCACGCAAACACAGGGAGAACATACAAACTTCACACAGATAAGGCCATTGTTGATATAAGTACTGGCTCTGCTTACCATTGTCCAGTCTAGTACATAACTGTATTAATGCTGTGAAATATTATTACTTTGAATGCCTTAAATATGCAAGAGCGCATTTGGGTAAGTTTATGCTAATAAAAGATATATGCACTTTTCTTGCCTACCCATACTATTTAATAACCACCAAAAATTAAGCAATATGTA
>NW_027447307.1:0-12500 GCF_038048845.1 Mixophyes fleayi | reverse complement strand
TCTTTAAAACTGAAAGACATCCATTAAACATACACAATGACAGCATATTTAGTGTGTAATTGATGCTAAAACACAATTCTCACTCTCCTAATATAGCTGATTTTTGACAATGAACTGCATTTTTCATGTGAAGCATTTGATGTCATAAAGATGTAAACCTCACAAAGCAATTCTGTCACTGGTCAGTTTGCTTGACAGACATCTGACTTTAAGGTACTAGCCAATGGAAACATGGTGACATGTAAATATGAAAGCACATTAGGACAAAATATGCAATAAGATAGAGGCAAAGGGAGATGGCTGCTGGGAATGTATTTCATTTATCCCAGAAAATCTTTAAATCTTAAAGGGCTCACTGTGTATGTTACCACAAACTTCACATTAACCTTAACTTTATACCATAGCATGCAAATAAAGACACGGAGACCTGAATAAGTTATTAAACCTTGGCAGGAATTTTATAATAAGGATTTTATATTAACTAACCTATGGTGGCGGAGAAAGAGCACTGCGGGACAGCTCACGAGCTGATCACACACGATTACTTAATGGACTGGCGCAAACTGCCGTAAGTCCGCAAAAAACACGGGGGAACAAATCCCTACATACATAGCGCTGAGTTGGCGTCAGAGTGACTGCCCCTTACAACTCACGCTGCCCTCCCTCACCGAGCCGGACAGGGACCCTCCTCACCGAAGGACCAAAAGGAGTTACTGTTACATCAAAGGGGGCAGTGACCTACGACCAACTACCAGTGCGCCCACTAATCAGCCGCTGAACGCAGTGCCTTCCTACCCCACCATTGACAAAAACCCCGGACTAACTTGAGGGATGGGTGGGTGGGATCTCGTGCTGCAAGTGAAGTAAAGCAGGAAGTACATCCTGCTATATTCTATCAAGGTCCCTCCCACATGGACCCCCATTGGTCGGTCCCCACCCCATGTTAAAACACACCAGGTCATCATTCAGCTTGTTACAAACCCTGTCGCCCTTTAAGTGCGTTCGTCCTAATAGCCTCACTTGTCATAAAGGGCTCACTGTGTATGTTACCACAAACTTCACATTAACCTTAACTTTATACCATAGCATGCAAATAAAGACACGGAGACCTGAATAAGTTATTAAACCTTGGCAGGAATTTTATTATAAGGATTTTATATTAACTAACCTATGGTGGCGGAGAAAGAGCACTGCGGGACAGCTCACGAGCTGATCACACACGATTACTTAATGGACTGGCGCAAACTGCCGTAAGTCCGCAAAAAACACGGGGGAACAAATCCCTACATACATAGCGCTGAGTTGGCGTCAGAGTGACTGCCCCTTACAACTCACGCTGCCCTCCCTCACCGAGCCGGACAGGGACCCTCCTCACCGAAGGACCAAAAGGAGTTACTGTTACATCAAAGGGGGCAGTGACCTACGACCAACTACCAGTGCGCCCACTAATCAGCCGCTGAACGCAGTGCCTTCCTACCCCGCTGCGCCCTACAGACGCCGCAGCCCGCCACCAACTAACCGAAACACGCCTCCACTCCCCCGTAAATCCTGTCTATAAAGAAACCCATACCCTCTTCATTAAGGTGAACGCCGTCCCGTCTAAAAAGATGTGGTGCCTCTACCCCTAACCCCGGGTGGTCTATGACTATGCCTCCCATGGACCGTACTATTTTTCGGATGGCACTATTTAGCTTCCTAACCATAGCCGTCATCTTTTTTATAGGAATGGCTGTCCTCCATACTAAACGGGGAATGAGTGCTGACCAACCAATAGTGATGTCTGGCCACGCCTCATGTATTTGACGTAGGTCCTCTCTGATTTTAACGATGAGATCTAATGATTTACCCTTACCTAAATCGTTACCTCCCGCATGTACAACCAGAACGTCCGGTGGGCCTTGTTGTTTTATGAGCCTAGTCAACCACGGAATAAGGTCCTGCCAGCCTAAACCTCTTTTACCCCACCATCTAATCACCGTGCCGCAATTATCCGAGATACTTTTTGACCTGGGGTGGCCAGCGGCCCAAAAAACAAACGAATGACCGATGATCCACACCGTCTTAGTTCTAACACCATCACCTGAAATCAGAGAACCCATGTTAGCATGAAATCATTGAATTGGGCAGACAGACAGGCGTGGTATACAGGTATAAGAAGGATAAGTGCTTGTTAACAGAAAAACGTAACACGAAGGGGGGTAAGGGAAGGTAGACACAAACAGGGAGCAGACCACCCAGGCGAAGGTAAACAACACCCGGAAAAACCCCGGCTGCACACCACTAATCAGGACTTACGCCCAGGGAAACCCGGGTGAAAATCCCTTCGCGCCCCCGCGTTAAAGCGGCGAGCGGAAAAGCCCAGGGTAGCCCACCAAGTGGAGGGGAAGATGGGATGGGTAAGGGAAGTGGGATGGGATGGTTTGAAGGCTCAGACGAGAAGGAAAGTGTGAAAAGAAAAACTGCAAATCACAATAAATTGTTAAACAACACAACATTCAATCAATAACTTTGTCAATTCTCACATAAGACTGGTAAGCCGTGGACTTCCAGCGGCCCAAAGCTTTTATAGCTTCGTTAGAAGATCCAGCCAAAGCGGCAGATGTAGCTGCCCCGATCCTAAATGAGTGAGTCCCGTATAAGGTGCTGTTTAAATTAAGCGACTGTAAGGTCCGCTTTAAAATGGCCGCAAATTGATATTTAGTCAGAGGAATGCTATTACTGTGACACAGAAACAAGTTGGCCTGGGGTCTCCTGCTCATAAACTGTGACGCCAGCCTAAACGGGCAGATATGCTGAAGCTGTTGAGGAGCTAACTGCACCCACGATCCCTTCCCGCTCTGATCAGTCTTAGATCTAACTATTTTGCAGGCAAAGGTCCCTTCGCCCAGACTGACATGTTCTGCTCTCAACCCAGACTCTTGATGCCCTCTGGACCTAGCTACCAGCTCCGAAATGCGAAAAGCCCCAAAAAAGGCCATGGAAAAAGCCAAACTAAATAAAAGCTTCTCGTATTCGTCCGAGGTAACCAAACCCACTCTCCGTATCAAATCCTCCAAGATGTTAAGGGTAATTGGTAAACGGGCATCGCTATGAGAAGGACGGATTCTCCCCCAACCCTTCAAGGCCTTATTAATTAAAAATTGTTTGGTAACGTCCGGGTAACCCTGCAGCTTGGCCATAAATGATATACCAGCCAGGGTAGATGCCATAGAGGTCTTAGAATCACCTTCGGAATATCTGTCCCACATAAAGGCTAGCATAGCATCTCTCTGACCTGCCTCGGATTGGTCTTTCTGCCTGCTGAACAACGACCACCGTCTCCATGACGCCTGATAGGATCTCAGGGTGGAGGGAGCTACCGCTTGTTCCGCGAGGCCTCTTATGCCGGCTTGATGATCTGCCAAACACAAGGGGGACACGGGGTACCAACACGGTCTGCGTGAGGAGCAAGGCTGCGAAACCTGTCCCAGTGGAATCGGGACAACGCATCTGCTAGGCTATTCTGCACCCCCGGAACATGCCTCGCCCTGAATGAAATGTCATTCTGCAAACAGCGCAACACTAGGTGCCGCAAGAGCAATATTGCCTGGTAGGCCGATGCACTCTGCTTGTTGATGGACTGGACCACCCCCAAATTGTCACACCAAAAAACTATGTGCCTACCCCGCAAAACGGGTGGCCATAATTCAATTGCCACCACAATCGGGAATAATTCAAGAACCAACAAGTTCCTAGTGGTCCCATCCCTGTGCCAATCATCGGGCCAGCTATCTGCACACCAGTGTCCATCCAGATAAGCCCCAAAGCCGGATGCCCCAGCAGCGTCTGTGAACAAGTTAATTTCCCCGTTTGTTACTGGAGGTGACGGCCAAATACGCTTGCCATTAAAACCCCTAAGAAAAATGAGCCATATCTGAAGATCCTCCCTAACCACCTTGGATAGTTGTATGACTGCATGTGGCCTACTCCTACCTGCTGTGGCTCTTTGGAGCTTCCTACAGAAAACCCTCCCCATGGGTATTACACGGCAGGCAAAGTTGAACCGCCCTAACAGGGACTGTATCGACCTCAGGGTACTAACGTTTGCCCCTAGCACTTCTGTGATAGCCTCATACATCTTTGTAACCTTGTCTGCTGGAAGCCTGCATATCCCTGCTAGCGTGTCAATCTCGATCCCGAGGAATGAGAGACATGTAATTGGGTCCTCCGTCTTGTCTGCTGCGATGGGAACGCCTAAAACCCTAAACAAGGCCTCCGTGGAAAAAAGCGTATCTCGACAAACCGTGGTACCAGGCGGCCCGATAACCAGGAAGTCGTCAAGATAATGCGCGATCCACCGACACCCTGTCCCGGCCTGAATGCACCAATGCAAGAAACCGCTAAATTTCTCGAACAGTGCGCAGGAGATCGAACAACCCATGGGCAGGCAGCGATCGATGTAGTATTCACCACGATGCCGGAAACCCATGAATTGATACGACTCAGGGTGAAGGGGCAGCAATCTGAACGCCGATTCGATATCCACTTTGGCCAACAAGGAGCCCCTGCCGCATTCCTGGACCAGCGCTAGGGCCGATTCGAATGACTGATAACTGACAGAACTGAGATTAACGTCAATTGCGTCATTCACGGATTTACCGGCAGGATGAGACAAGTGCTGGATCAATCTAAACTTTCCTACCGCTTTTTTGGGAACTACCCCTACTGGGGACAAAATCAGATTGGGAATAGGAGGAAGTCGGAACGGGCCAATCATGCGACCCAAACCAACCTCCTTCCCTATTTTTTCGTCTAATACTTCTGGGAAAGCGAGCGCCGATTTCAGATTAACCGGAGCTGCCGAGGAAACGCTACCTTGGACCGGGAGTTTAAAGCCAAAATGAAAGCCGTCATGGAGAAGGGACCCAGTCACCTTATCATCAAACCACCCCAGCCACTTATCCAGCTCAACCAAATCAATTGGCGACGGCCCCTTGACTCGGCAGAGCTGAGCCAGAGCCTCTTCCCCGTCCCCCACTTCCACGGGACTTTGCGCATTCGTTGGCAGGGTGATGGCCGTTACATGACGTGCAAATGTGTCTTAATCTGCAGGCTGAGCCTCTTTGACAGGCCCCTGCATTGAAGTCATAACACCTTCATTTTGGGGGGAGGACATTCTGCGTCCTCCCCGGCCCTTGAAACCGCCTGACAGAGCTACCCTCTGCAGACTGACTGCTGGGCCTCATTAACTCCAGCCAGGTGTCAATGTCTTTCGATCCCAGAGGAAGTCTCTCACGCCCACTCATCCGTTTCCTGAAAAGCTCGTCATATGCCCTCCAAATTACCGGGCCGTCCTTTACGTACATCCCACTAATAAGGTGCATATACCTCCATACCTCCGCTTGTTCGCTGGGACGGGTCTCTACATATATTGTAGCGAAAATGGAGAAGGCATTAACCCATCTAGAGAAGGATCTGTATTTCTCCTCCCCCATTCCCGACCTCTCACAGGCGGCCGCCAGCGCCTTCCTATCTTCCCCGGTTAACGCGTACATATCCACGTACTTGCCCCTCCTAATTCTATCACGTACGCTAGGCCTTATGCCGTGTGTAATTTCCAGGGATTCTACCTGCCCCAATTCGCTACGAGCCGCTGGTTGGTCTGTGTCTCCTGATTGGGGTGTGTGCTTACTCCGTTTTCCTAACAATTCTGTTTCTAACAACTTAATTAATTTTCTGGGCCTGTCCCCCGAGCCGGAGGACCCACTGCTGGTAGATAAGACAGGTGATGCCAACAAGTGTGATTTATGTGTGTTAACGGAAATGGACTCACCGACAGGAGCGGTATTCCCAGCACCGACAGACGTCTCCCCGAGTGCAGTTGCCGCGACCTGTCCACCAGCCGTGTCCCGGACCGCATCCTCCCTGGACCCTGCCGACCTCATATCACGAGACTCGGACCCCGAACGATCGTTCCGACCGACCCTCGACTCCGGATTTGTAACAGTAGTCTCTGAAACGGGAAGGGGAACAGTCAGCTGAGATCTGGGCAAATAGTCCAAGCGCCGCCGCGCCGCGTTGATGTCTCTATCTACGTTACACGGGTTGAAAGCCGCTAAATGGTCAGGGCTAGGGAACGTAGAAAATTCCTCCCGCATCCGATCGCTAAACCCGGAGGTAGCCCGCCCCCCTAGGGGGAGAGGCCCTGGACTTAAATTACCGCCGCTGGAGTGGTGATAATCGACTATAATGTTATCAGTCCTGACCCCGTGACCCCTATGGGTGAACCCACCCGCCACGATCCCCGGGGAAGAGACCCTTCGTGACGTGTATGGGCGAGACGCTGGAGGTGACAGGCGTTGCCGGCGTGAAGAGGGCCATACAGGCGCCTCGGACCGGTCACTGAAATCCATTGAGGCCCTGGCAGGAAGTGTGTCCCACCCACCCGCATGGTGCTGGAATTCCCCGTGACCCGAGGTATGTCCTTGTGACCTGCTGAACTCTTGACCTCTGCCATGTTGTGACCCCCATGCTGATCCACCACTACTATGGGGCAGGAATGGGCTGGGAGGGAAATGCAATTGGTGGGGTGCTGGAGGGTTATGACCTCGTGACCTGAAGCCGTGGGCTGCCACGGGAGGGGTGATGGGACATAATCTGAACTGGGAATGGCTCCTATCCTCAACAGGGCTGGTTGAAAGGACACCTAATGTGTTAGCCTGGGGAGGGGGGGTGACGGCTACTTGCTGGGACCGCTGAGGCTGCCCGCTAAGCTCCCTGACAGAAACGCTGGCTGCCCCTGCAGCCATGTCATATAGATTGGCTGCGCTGCTGGATCCGGCCGGGCGCGATGGAGCGCGCGTTCTGCGCATGCGCGAACCGGCCGGGGGGAGAGGGGAGGGGGCGCCGCTGCGCCTAGTGGCGCGAAATGCTGGGGAGTGCCCGGGAGAGGATCCCAGGGGGGGCCGTGCATTATCGCCGCTTAGCGGCATGTCTGGAGTGAGGGCTGGGGTTTGGAGGGCAGAGGCTGAGGCTGAGGCTGTAAGATGGCGGCGGGAGGGGGTGGGAGAGGGGGACCTGAGGCGTGCCGGGCGAGGAGCATTTCTCTTGGGACGGGGCATTATGCTGGTGGCTGGAGGGAAAGAAACTAATGGCAAACGAAGGGAGGGGGTGACGGCGGGAACGGTAAATGAGGGGCTGAAGGAAGAGGGGGGGGGGGCAGGCCGAATGAGAGGCAGGTAAAGACAAGGGGAGAAGAAGAAGGCTGGTTTTAAAATAATAACGGGAGGGGGAACGTTAAAGGCAAATGGAAATGGGCAAAAGGATACAATAAAACAAAGAATAAACCACAAAATGGGACTTATCCGTTTTCCTCGCTGCTGGGTATCCCTCTGGATCTCGTGCTGCAAGTGAAGTAAAGCAGGAAGTACATCCTGCTATATTCTATCAAGGTCCCTCCCACATGGACCCCCATTGGTCGGTCCCCACCCCATGTTAAAACACACCAGGTCATCATTCAGCTTGTTACAAACCCTGTCGCCCTTTAAGTGCGTTCGTCCTAATAGCCTCACTTGTCAAAGTATTAATACTACGTTGATGTACTTTTGAAATTGGAGAGCTACTTTTTACTAAAAGTACATCTCCCTTATATAATTAAGTATAATGCAGACCTGCTCAAAAACTTAGTATAATTAAAGAAGTCTTATGCCATAAATGATGATGATGAGAGCTGCTTATGTGAATGTCTATAGTGGTTTTCTCTACCAGTGTCACTGTATTAGACAACTGTTATCAAACTTAGCAATAATGATGCATTAATCTGCCAATCAAGTGTGAAAGCTGGCTATGTGTATAGGCATAGTAAACACATATCATCATCATCCTCATTATCATTTATTTATATAGTGTCACTAATAGCGCAGCGCTGTACAGAGAACCCATTCACATCAGTCCCTACCCTATTGGAGCTTACAGTCTAAATTCCCTAATATAGACACACACTCACACACAGACAGAGAGGGAGAGACTAGGGTCAATTTTGATAGCAGCCAATTAACCTAACAGTATGTTTTTTGGAGTGTGGGAGGAAACCACAGCACCCGGAGGAAACCCACGCAAACACAGGGAGAACATGACAAACTTCACACAGATAAGGCCATTGTTGATATAAGTATTGGCTCTGCTTACCATTGTCCAGTCTAGTACATAACTGTATTAATGCTGTGAAATATTATTACTTTGAATGCCTTAAATATGCAAGAGCGCATTTGGCAAAGTTTATGCTAATAAAAGATATATGCACTTTTCTTGCCTACCCATACTATTTAATAACCACCAAAAATTAAGCAATATGTAAGCACTGCTTCCAGTTGAAATCAGTCTGTCTGTCTATCTATCTATCTATCTTTCTATCTATCTATCTTTCTATCTTTCTATCTATCTATCCGTCTGTCTATCTTTAAAACTGAAAGACATCCATTAAACATACACAATGACAGCATATTTAGTGTGTAATTGATGCTAAAACACAATTCTCACTCTCCTAATATAGCTGATTTTTGACAATGAACTGCATTTTTCATGTGAAGCATTTGATGTCATAAAGATGTAAACCTCACAAAGCAATTCTGTCACTGGTCAGTTTGCTTGACAGACATCTGACTTTAAGGTACTAGCCAATGGAAACATGGTGACATGTAAATATGAAAGCACATTAGGACAAAATATGCAATAAGATAGAGGCAAAGGGAGATGGCTGCTGGGAATGTATTTCATTTATCCCAGAAAATCTTTAAATCTAAGTATTAATACTACGTTGATGTACTTTTGAAATTGGAGAGCTACTTTTTACTAAAAGTACATCTCCCTTATATAATTAAGTATAATGCAGACCTGCTCAAAAACTTAGTATAATTAAAGAAGTCTTATGCCATAAATGATGATGATGAGAGCTGCTTATGTGAATGTCTATAGTGGTTTTCTCTACCAGTGTCACTGTATTAGACAACTGTTATCAAACTTAGCAATAATGATGCATTAATCTGCCAATCAAGTGTGAAAGCTGGCTATGTGTATAGGCATAGTAAACACATATCATCATCATCCTCATTATCATTTATTTATATAGTGTCACTAATAGCGCAGCGCTGTACAGAGAACCCATTCACATCAGTCCCTACCCTATTGGAGCTTACAGTCTAAATTCCCTAATATAGACACACACTCACACACAGACAGAGAGGGAGAGACTAGGGTCAATTTTGATAGCAGCCAATTAACCTAACAGTATGTTTTTTGGAGTGTGGGAGGAAACCACAGCACCCGGAGGAAACCCACGCAAACACAGGGAGAACATACAAACTTCACACAGATAAGGCCATTGTTGATATAAGTACTGGCTCTGCTTACCATTGTCCAGTCTAGTACATAACTGTATTAATGCTGTGAAATATTATTACTTTGAATGCCTTAAATATGCAAGAGCGCATTTGGGTAAGTTTATGCTAATAAAAGATATATGCACTTTTCTTGCCTACCCATACTATTTAATAACCACCAAAAATTAAGCAATATGTAAGCACTGCTTCCAGTTGAAATCAGTCTGTCTGTCTATCTATCTATCTATCTATCTATCTTTCTATCTTTCTATCTATCTATCCGTCTGTCTATCTTTAAAACTGAAAGACATCCATTAAACATACACAATGACAGCATATTTAGTGTGTAATTGATGCTAAAACACAATTCTCACTCTCCTAATATAGCTGATTTTTGACAATGAACTGCATTTTTCATGTGAAGCATTTGATGTCATAAAGATGTAAACCTCACAAAGCAATTCTGTCACTGGTCAGTTTGCTTGACAGACATCTGACTTTAAGGTACTAGCCAATGGAAACATGGTGACATGTAAATATGAAAGCACATTAGGACAAAATATGCAATAAGATAGAGGCAAAGGGAGATGGCTGCTGGGAATGTATTTCATTTATCCCAGAAAATCTTTAAATCTAAGTATTAATACTACGTTGATGTACTTTTGAAATTGGAGAGCTACTTTTTACTAAAAGTACATCTCCCTTATATAATTAAGTATAATGCAGACCTGCTCAAAAACTTAGTATAATTAAAGAAGTCTTATGCCATAAATGATGATGATGAGAGCTGCTTATGTGAATGTCTATAGTGGTTTTCTCTACCAGTGTCACTGTATTAGACAACTGTTATCAAACTTAGCAATAATGATGCATTAATCTGCCAATCAAGTGTGAAAGCTGGCTATGTGTATAGGCATAGTAAACACATATCATCATCATCCTCATTATCATTTATTTATATAGTGTCACTAATAGCGCAGCGCTGTACAGAGAACCCATTCACATCAGTCCCTACCCTATTGGAGCTTACAGTCTAAATTCCCTAATATAGACACACACTCACACACAGACAGAGAGGGAGAGACTAGGGTCAATTTTGATAGCAGCCAATTAACCTAACAGTATGTTTTTTGGAGTGTGGGAGGAAACCCACGCAAACACAGGGAGAACATACAAACTTCACACAGATAAGGCCATTGTTGATATAAGTACTGGCTCTGCTTACCATTGTCCAGTCTAGTACATAACTGTATTAATGCTGTGAAATATTATTACTTTGAATGCCTTAAATATGCAAGAGCGCATTTGGGTAAGTTTATGCTAATAAAAGATATATGCACTTTTCTTGCCTACCCATACTATTTAATAACCACCAAAAATTAAGCAATATGTAAGCACTGCTTCCAGTTGAAATCAGTCTGTCTGTCTGTCTATCTATCTATCTATCTTTCTATCTATCTATCTTTCTATCTTTCTATCTATCTATCGGTCTGTCTATCTTTAAAACTGAAAGACATCCATTAAACATACACAATGACAGCATATTTAGTGTGTAATTGATGCTAAAACACAATTCTCACTCTCCTAATATAGCTGATTTTTGACAATGAACTGCATTTTTCATGTGAAGCATTTGATGTCATAAAGATGTAAACCTCACAAAGCAATTCTGTCACTGGTCAGTTTGCTTGACAGACATCTGACTTTAAGGTACTAGCCAATGGAAACATGGTGACATGTAAATATGAAAGCACATTAGGACAAAATATGCAATAAGATAGAGGCAAAGGGAGATGGCTGCTGGGAATGTATTTCATTTATCCCAGAAAATCTTTAAATCTAAGTATTAATACTACGTTGATGTACTTTTGAAATTGGAGAGCTACTTTTTACTAAAAGTACATCTCCCTTATATAATTAAGTATAATGCAGACCTGCTCAAAAACTTAGTATAATTAAAGAAGTCTTATGCCATAAATGATGATGATGAGAGCTGCTTATGTGAATGTCTATAGTGGTTTTCTCTACCAGTGTCACTGTATTAGACAACTGTTATCAAACTTAGCAATAATGATGCATTAATCTGCCAATCAAGTGTGAAAGCTGGCTATGTGTATAGGCATAGTAAACACATATCATCATCATCCTCATTATCATTTATTTATATAGTGTCACTAATAGCGCAGCGCTGTACAGAGAACCCATTCACATCAGTCCCTACCCTATTGGAGCTTACAGTCTAAATTCCCTAATATAGACACACACTCACACACAGACAGAGAGGGAGAGACTAGGGTCAATTTTGATAGCAGCCAATTAACCTAACAGTATGTTTTTTGGAGTGTGGGAGGAAACCACAGCACCCGGAGGAAACCCACGCAAACACAGGGAGAACATACAAACTTCACACAGATAAGGCCATTGTTGATATAAGTACTGGCTCTGCTTACCATTGTCCAGTCTAGTACATAACTGTATTAATGCTGTGAAATATTATTACTTTGAATGCCTTAAATATGCAAGAGCGCATTTGGGTAAGTTTATGCTAATAAAAGATATATGCACTTTTCTTGCCTACCCATACTATTTAATAACCACCAAAAATTAAGCAATATGTAAGCACTGCTTCCAGTTGAAATCAGTCTGTCTGTCTGTCTATCTATCTATCTATCTATCTATCTATCTATCTATCTTTCTATCTATCTATCTTTCTATCTTTCTATCTATCTATCGGTCTGTCTATCTTTAAAACTGAAAGACATCCATTAAACATACACAATGACAGCATATTTAGTGTGTAATTGATGCTAAAACACAATTCTCACTCTCCTAATATAGCTGATTTTTGACAATGAACTGCATTTTTCATGTGAAGCATTTGATGTCATAAAGATGTAAACCTCACAAAGCAATTCTGTCACTGGTCAGTTTGCTTGACAGACATCTGACTTTAAGGTACTAGCCAATGGAAACATGGTGACATGTAAATATGAAAGCACATTAGGACAAAATATGCAATAAGATAGAGGCAAAGGGAGATGGCTGCTGGGAATGTATTTCATTTATCCCAGAAAATCTTTAAATCTAAGTATTAATACTACGTTGATGTACTTTTGAAATTGGAGAGCTACTTTTTACTAAAAA
>NW_027447306.1:0-33632 GCF_038048845.1 Mixophyes fleayi | reverse complement strand
TACATTGCCCACAATTAATAACTTCTAAGTCTTTCTGAGCAGGAAAAGAATCGCAAAACATAGTCATTTCTTCATTGCCGTCCAAAACACAACGCTTTTTTGCATTCCTGTCTCACTTTCTCTTAGAAACAATGATTTACATCAATCCTTTTACATAATTCTTGTTTCTCATGACATTTCTAACATTGCCCACAATTATCAACTTTCTAAGTCTTTCTGAGCAGGAGAACATCGCAAAACATAGTCATTTCTTCATTGCCAAGCCAAAAACAACGCTTTTTTGCATTCCTGTCTCACTTTCTCTTAGAAACAATGATTTACATCAATCCTTTTACATAATCTTGTTTCTCATGACATTTCTACACATTGCCCACAATTATCAACTTTCTAAGTCTTTCTGAGCAGGAGAAATCGCAAAACATAGTCATTTCTTCATTGCCGTCCAAAAACAACGCTTTTTTGCATTCCTGTCTGACTTTCTCTTAGAAACAATGATTTACATCAAACCTTTTACATAATTCTTGTTTCTCATGACATTTCTAACATTGCCCACAATTATCAACTTTCTAAGTCTTTCTGAGCAGGAGAAATCGCAAAACATAGTCATTTCTTCATTGCCGTCCAAAATCAACGCTTTTTTGCATTCCTGTCTGACTTTCTCTTAGAAACAATGATTTACATCAAACCTTTTACATAATTCTTGTTTCTCATGACATTTCTAACATTGCCCACAATTATCAACTTTCTAAGTCTTTCTGAGCAGGAGAAATCGCAAAACATAGTCATTTCTTCATTGCCGTCCAAAAACAACGCTTTTTTGCATTCCTGTCTCATTTTCTCTTAGAAACAATGATTTACATCAAACCTTTTACATAATTCTTGTTTCTCATGACATTTCTAACATTGCCCACAATTATCAACTTTCTAAGTCTTTCTGAGCAGGAGAAATCGCAAAACATAGTCATTTCTTCATTGCCGCCCAAAAACAACGCTTTTTTGCATTCCTGTCTCACTTTCTCTTAGAAACAATGATTTACATCAATCCTTTTACATAATTCTTGTTTCTCATGACATTTCTAACATTGCCCACAATTATCAACTTTCTAAGTCTTTCTGAGCAGGAGAAATCGCAAAACATAGTCATTTCTTCATTGCCGTCCAAAAACAACGTTTTTTTGCATTTCTGTCTCACTTTCTCTTAGAAACAATGATTTACATCAAACCTTTTACATAATTCTTGTTTCTCATGATATTTCTAACATTGCCCACAATTATCAACTTTCTAAGTCTTTCTGAGCAGGAGAAATTTCGCAAAACATAGTCATTTCTTCATTGCCGTCCAAAAACAACGCTTTTTTGCATTTCTGTCTCACTTTCTCTTAGAAACAATGATTTACATCAAACCTTTTACATAATTCTTGTTTCTCATGATATTTCTAACATTGCCCACAATTATCAACTTTCTAAGTCTTTCTGAGCAGGAGAAATCGCAAAACATAGTCATTTCTTCATTGCCGTCCAAAAACAACGCTTTTTTGCATTCCTGTCTCACTTTCTCTTAGAAACAATGATTTACATCAACCTTTTACATAATTCTTGTTTCTCATGACATTTCTAACATTGCCCACAATTATCAACTTTCTAAGTCTTTCTGAGCAGGAGAAATCGCAAAACATAGTCATTTCTTCATTGCCACCCAAAAACAACGCTTTTTTGCATTCCTGTCTCACTTTCTCTTAGAAACAATGATTTACATCAATCCTTTTACATAATTCTTGTTTCTCATGACATTTCTAACATTGCCCACAATTATCAACTTTCTAAGTCTTTCTGAGCAGGAGAAATCGCAAAACATAGTCATTTCTTCATTGCCGTCCAAAAACAACGCTTTTTTGCATTCCTGTCTGACTTTCTCTTAGAAACAATGATTTACATCAAACCTTTTACATAATTCTTGTTTCTCATGACATTTCTAACATTGCCCACAATTATCAACTTTCTAAGTCTTTCTGAGCAGGAGAAATCGCAAAACATAGTCATTTCTTCATTGCCGTCCAAAAACAACGCTTTTTTGCATTCCTGTCTGACTTTCTCTTAGAAACAATGATTTACATCAAACCTTTTACATAATTCTTGTTTCTCATGACATTTCTAACATTGCCCACAATTATCAACTTTCTAAGTCTTTCTGAGCAGGAGAAATCGCAAAACATAGTCATTTCTTCATTGCCGTCCAAAAACAACGCTTTTTTGCATTCCTGTCTCACTTTCTCTTAGAAACAATGATTTACATCAAACCTTTTACATAATTCTTGTTTCTCATGATATTTCTAACATTGCCCACAATTATCAACTTTCTAAGTCTTTCTGAGCAGGAGAAATCGCAAAACATAGTCATTTCTTCATTGCCGTCCAAAAACAACGCTTTTTTGCATTTCTGTCTGACTTTCTCTTAGAAACAATGATTTACATCAAACCTTTTACATAATTCTTGTTTCTCATGACATTTCTAACATTGCCCACAATTATCAACTTTCTAAGTCTTTCTGAGCAGGAGAAATCGCAAAACATAGTCATTTCTTCATTGCCGTCCAAAAAACAACGTTTTTTTGCATTTCTGTCTCACTTTCTCTTAGAAACAATGATTTACATCAAACCTTTTACATAATTCTTGTTTCTCATGATATTTCTAACATTGCCCACAATTATCAACTTTCTAAGTCTTTCTGAGCAGGAGAAATCGCAAAACATAGTCATTTCTTCATTGCCGTCCAAAAACAACGCTTTTTTGCATTTCTGTCTCACTTTCTCTTAGAAACAATGATTTACATCAAACCTTTTACATAATTCTTGTTTCTCATGATATTTCTAACATTGCCCACAATTATCAACTTTCTAAGTCTTTCTGAGCAGGGGAAATCGCAAAACATAGTCATTTCTTCATTGCCGTCCAAAAACAACGCTTTTTTGCATTCCTGTCTCACTTTCTCTTAGAAACAATGATTTACATCAAACCTTTTACATAATTCTTGTTTCTCATGACATTTCTAACATTGCCCACAATTATCAACTTTCTAAGTCTTTCTGAGCAGGAGAAATCGCAAAACATAGTCATTTCTTCATTGCCGCCCAAAAACAACGCTTTTTTGCATTCCTGTCTCACTTTCTCTTAGAAACAATGATTTACATCAATCCTTTTACATAATTCTTGTTTCTCATGACATTTCTAACATTGCCCACAATTATCAACTTTCTAAGTCTTTCTGAGCAGGAGAAATCGCAAAACATAGTCATTTCTTCATTGCCGTCCAAAAACAACGCTTTTTTGCATTCCTGTCTCACTTTCTCTTAGAAACAATGATTTGTATCAAACCTTTTACATAATTCTTGTTTCTCATGACATTTCTAACATTGCCCACAATTATCAACTTTCTAAGTCTTTCTGAGCAGGAGAAATCGCAAAACATAGTCATTTCTTTATTGCCGTCCAAAAACAACGCTTTTTTGCATTTCTGTCTCACTTTCTCTTAGAAACAATGATTTACATCAAACCTTTTACATAATTCTTGTTTCTCATGACATTTTTAACATTGCCCACAATTATCAACTTTCTAAGTCTTTCTGAGCAGGAGAAATCGCAAAACATAGTCATTTCTTCATTGCCGTCCAAAAACAACGCTTTTTTGCATTTCTGTCTCACTTTCTCTTAGAAATAATGATTTACATCAAACCTTTTACATAATTCTTGTTTCTCATGACATTTCTAACATTGCCCACAATTATCAACTTTCTAAGTCTTTCTGAGCAGAAGAAATCGCAAAACATAGTCATTTCTTCATTGCCGTCCAAAAACAACGCTTTTTTGCATTCCTGTCTCACTTTCTCTTAGAAACAATGATTTACATCAAACCTTTTACATAATTCTTGTTTCTCATGACATTTCTAACATTGCCCACAATTATCAACTTTCTAAGTCTTTCTGAGCAGGAGAAATCGCAAAACATAGTCATTTCTTCATTGCCGTCCAAAAACAACGCTTTTTTGCATTCCTGTCTGACTTTCTCTTAGAAACAATGATTTACATCAAACCTTTTACATAATTCTTGTTTCTCATGACATTTCTAACATTGCCCACAATTATCAACTTTCTAAGTCTTTCTGAGCAGGAGAAATCGCAAAACATAGTCATTTCTTCATTGCCGTCCAAAAACAACGCTTTTTTGCATTCCTGTCTCACTTTCTCTTAGAAACAATGATTTACATCAAACCTTTTACATAATTCTTGTTTCTCATGACATTTCTAACATTGCCCACAATTATCAACTTTCTAAGTCTTTCTGAGCAGGAGAAATCGCAAAACATAGTCATTTCTTCATTGCCGTCCAAAAACAACGCTTTTTTGCATTTCTGTCTCACTTTCTCTTAGAAATAATGATTTACATCAAACCTTTTACATAATTCTTGTTTCTCATGACATTTCTAACATTGCCCACAATTATCAACTTTCTAAGTCTTTCTGAGCAGAAGAAATCGCAAAACATAGTCATTTCTTCATTGCCGTCCAAAAACAACGCTTTTTTGCATTCCTGTCTCACTTTCTCTTAGAAACAATGATTTACATCAAACCTTTTACATAATTCTTGTTTCTCATGACATTTCTAACATTGCCCACAATTATCAACTTTCTAAGTCTTTCTGAGCAGGAGAAATCGCAAAACATAGTCATTTCTTCATTGCCGTCCAAAAACAACGCTTTTTTGCATTCCTGTCTGACTTTCTCTTAGAAACAATGATTTACATCAAACCTTTTACATAATTCTTGTTTCTCATGACATTTCTAACATTGCCCACTTAAGTCTTTCTGAGCAGAGAAATCGCAAAACAATAGTCATTTCTTCATTGCCGTCCAAAAACAACGCTTTTTTGCATTCCTGTCTGACTTTCTCTTAGAAACAATGATTTACATCAAACCTTTTACATAATTCTTGTTTCTCATGACATTTCTAACATTGCCCACAATTATCAACTTTCTAAGTCTTTCTGAGCAGGAGAAATCGCAAAACATAGTCATTTCTTCATTGCCGTCCAAAAACAACGCTTTTTTGCATTCCTGTCTCACTTTCTCTTAGAAACAATGATTTACATGATTTACATCAAACCTTTTACATAATTCTTGTTTCTCATGACATTTCTAACATTGTTTCTAAGAGAAAGTGAGACAGAAATGCAAAAAAGCGTTGTTTTTGGACGGCAATGAAGAAATGACTATGTTTTGCGATTTCTCCTGCTCAGAAAGACTTAGAAAGTTGATAATTTGTGGGCAATGTTAGAAATGTCATGAGAAACAAGAATTATGTAAAAGGATTGATGTAAATCATAGTTTACAAGAGAAAGTGAGACAGAAATGCAAAAAAGCGTTGTTTTTGTACGGCAATGAAGAAATGACTATGTTTTGCGATTTCTCCTGCTCAGAAAGACTTAGAAAGTTGATAATTGTGGGCAATGTTAGAAATGTCATGAGAAACAAGAATTATGTAAAAGGTTTGATGTAAATCATTGTTTCTAAGAGAAAGTGAGACAGGAATGCAAAAAAGCGTTGTTTTTGGACGGCAATGAAGAAATGACTATGTTTTGCGATTTCTCCTGCTCAGAAAGACTTAGAAAGTTGATAATTGTGGGCAATGTTAGAAATGTCATGAGAAACAAGAATTATGTAAAAGGTTTGATGTAAATCATTGTTTCTAAGAGAAAGTGAGACAGGAATGCAAAAAAGCGTTGTTTTTGGACGGCAATGAAGAAATGACTATGTTTTGCGATTTCTCCTGCTCAGAAAAGACTTAGAAGTGTAATTGTGGGCAATGTTAGAAAATGTCATGAGAAACAAGAATTATGTAAAAGGTTTGATGTAAAATCATTGTTTCTAAGAGAAAGTGAGACAGAAATGCAAAAAAAGCGTTGTTTTTGGACGGCAATGAAGAAATGACTATGTTTTGCAATTTCTCGTGCTCAGAAAGACTTAGAAAGTTAATAATTGTGGGCAATGTTAGAAATGTCATGAGAAACAAGAATTATGTAAAAGGATTGATGTAAATCATTGTTTACAAGAGAAAGTGAGACAGAATGCAAAAAAGCGTTGTTTTTGTACGGCAATGAAGAAATGACTATGTTTTGCGATTTCTCCTGCTCAGAAAGACTTAGAAAGTTGATAATTGTGGGCAATGTTAGAAATGTCATGAGAAACAAGAATTATGTAAAAGGATTGATGTAAATCATTGTTTCTAAGAGAAAGTGAGACAGGAATGCAAAAAAGCGTTGTTTTTGGACGGCAATGAATAAATGACTATGTTTTGCGATTTCTCCTGCTCAGAAAGACTTAGAAAGTTGATAATTGTGGGCAATGTTAGAAATGTCATGAGAAACAAGAATTATGTAAAAGGTTTGATGTAAATCATTGTTTCTAAGAGAAAGTGAGACAGAAATGCAAAAAAGCGTTGTTTTTGGACGGCAATGAAGAAATGACTATGTTTCGCGATTTCTCCTGCTCAGAAAGACTTAGAAAGTTGATAATTGTGGGCAATGTTAGAAATGTCATGAAGAAACAAGAATTATGTAAAAGGATTGATGTAAATCATTGTTTACAAGAGAAAGTGAGACAGAAATGCAAAAAAGCGTTTTTTTTTGGACGGCAATGAAGAAATGACTATGTTTCGCGATTTCTCCTGCTCAGAAGACTTAGAAAGTTGATAATTGTGGGCAATGTTAGAATGTCATGAGAAACAAGAATTATGTAAAAGGATTGATGTAAATCATTGTTTACAAGAGAAAGTGAGACAGAAATGCAAAAAGCGTTTTTTTTGGACGGCAATGAAGAAATGACTATGTTTTGCGATTTCTCCTGCTCAGAAAGACTTAGAAAAATGATAATTGTGGGCAATGTTAGAAATGTCATGAGAAACAAGAATTATGTAAAAGGATTGATGTAAATCATTGTTTCTAAGAGAAAGTGAGACAGGAATGCAAAAAAGCGTTGTTTTTGGACGGCAATGAATAAATGACTATGTTTTGCGATTTCTCCTGCTCAGAAAGACTTAGAAAGTTGATAATTGTGGGCAATGTTAGAAATGTCATGAGAAACAAGAATTATGTAAAAGGATTGATGTAAATCATTGTTTCTAAGAGAAAGTGAGACAGGAATGCAAAAAAGCGTTGTTTTTGGACGGCAATGAAGAAATGACTATGTTTTGCGATTTCTCCTGCTCAGAAAGACTTAGAAAGTTGATAATTGTGGGCAATGTTAGAAATGTCATGAGAAACAAGAATTATGTAAAAGGTTTGATGTAAATCATTGTTTCTAAGAGAAAGTGAGACAGAAATGCAAAAAAGCGTTGTTTTTGGACGGCAATGAAGAAATGACTATGTTTTGCGATTTCTCCTGCTCAGAAAGACTTAGAAAGTTCATAATTGTGGGCAATGTTAAAAATGTCATGAGAAACAAGAATTATGTAAAAGGATTGATGTAAATCATTGTTTACAAGAGAAAGTGAGACAGAAATGCAAAAAAGCGTTGTTTTTGTACGGCAATGAAGAAATGACTATGTTTTGCGATTTCTCCTGCTCAGAAGACTTAGAAAGTTGATAATTGTGGGCAATGTTAGAAATGTCATGAGAAACAAGAATTATGTAAAAGGGATTGATGTAAATCATTGTTTCTAAGAGAAAGTGAGACAGGAATGCAAAAAAAGCGTTGTTTTTGGACGGCAATGAAGAAATGACTATGTTTTGCGATTTTCTCCTGCCTCAGAAAGACTTAGAAAGTTGATAATTGTGGGCAATGTTAGAAATGTCATGAGAAACAAGAATTATGTAAAAAGTTTGATGTAAATCATTGTTTCTAAGAGAAAGTGAGACAGAAATGCAAAAAGCGTTGTTTTTGTACGGCAATGAAGAAATGACTATGTTTTGCGATTTCTCCTGCTCAGAAAGACTTAGAAAGTTGATAATTGTGGGCAATGTTAGAAATGTCATGAGAAACAAGAATTATGTAAAAAGGATTGATGTAAATCATTGTTTCTAAGAGAAAGTGAGACAGGAATGCAAAAAAGCGTTGTTTTTGGACGCAATGAAGAAATGACTATGTTTTGCGATTTCTCCTGCTCAGAAAGACTTAGAAAGTTGATAATCTGTGGGCAATGTTAGAAATGTCATGAGAAATAAGAATTATGTAAAAGGATTGATGTAAATAATTGTTTCTAACGAGAAAGTGAGACAGGAATGCATAAAAGCTTTGTTTTTGTACGGCAATGAAGAAATGACTATGTTTTGCAATTTCTCGTGCTCAGAAAGACTTAGAAAGTTGATAATTGTGGGCAATGTTAGAAATGTCATGAGAAACAAGAATTATGTAAAAGGATTGATGTAAATCATTGTTTACAAGAGAAAGTGAGACAGAAAAGCAAAAAAGCGTTGTTTTTGTACGGCAATGAAGAAATGACTATGTTTTGCGATTTCTCCTGCTCAGAAAGACTTAGAAAGTTGATAATTGTGGGCAATGTTAGAAATGACATGAGAAACAAGAATTATGTAAAAGGATTGATGTAAATCATTGTTTCTAAGAGAAAGTAAGACAGGAATGCAAAAAAGCGTTGTTTTTGGACGGCAATGAATAAATAACTATGTTTTGCGCATTTCTCCTGCTCAGAAAGACTTAGAAAGTTGATAATTGTGGGCAATGTTAGAAATGTCATGAGAAACAAGAATTATGTAAAAGGTTTGATGTAAATCATGTTTCTAAGAGAAAGTGAGACAGGAATGCAAAAAAGCGTTGTTTTTGGACGGCCAATGAAGAAATGACTATGTTTTGCGATTTCTCTCCTGCTCAGAAAGACTTAGAAAGTTGATAATTGTGGGCAATGTTAGAAATGTCATGAGAAACAAGAATTATGTAAAAGGTTTGATGTAAATCATTGTTTCTAAGAGAAAGTGAGACAGAAATGCAAAAAAGCGTTGTTTTTGGACGGCAATGAAGAAATGACTATGTTTTGCGATTTCTCCTGCTCAGAAAGACTTAGAAAGTTGATAATTGTGGGCAATGTTAGAAATGTCATAGAGAAACAAAGAATTATGTAAAAGGTTTGATGTAAATCATTGTTTCTAAGAGAAAGTGAGACAGAAATGTAAAAAGTGTTGTTTTTGTACGGCAATGAAGAAATGACTATGTTTTGCAATTTCTCCTGCTCAGAAAGACTTAGAAAGTTGATAATTGTGGGCAATGTTAGAAATGTCATGAGAAACAAGAATTATGTAAAAGGTTTGATGTAAATCATTGTTTCTAAGAGAAAGTGAGACAGGAATGCAAAAAAGCGTTGTTTTTGGACGGCAATGAAGAAATGACTATGTTTTGCGATTTCTCTGCTCAGAAAGACTTAGAAAGTTGATAATTGTGGGCAATGTTAGAAATGTCATGAGAAACAAGAATTATGTAAAAGGTTTGATGTAAATCATTGTTTCTAAGAGAAAGTGAGACAGAAATGCAAAAAAGCGTTGTTTTTGGACGGCAATGAAGAAATTACTATGTTTTGCGATTTCTCCTGCTCAGAAAAACTTAGAAAGTTGATAATTGTGGGCAATGTTAGAAATGTCATGAGAAACAAGAATTATGTAAAAGGATTGATGTAAATCATTGTTTCTAAGAGAAAGTGAGACAGAAATGCAAAAGAAAGCGTTGTTTTTGTACGGCAATGAAGAAATGACTATGTTTTGCGATTTCTCCTGCTCAGAAAGACTTAGAAAGTTGATAATTGTGCGGCAATGTTAGAAATGTCATGAGAAACAAGAATTATGTAAAAGGTTTGATGTAAATCATTGTTTCTAAGAGAAAGTGAGACAGGAATGCAAAAAAGCGTTGTTTTTGGACGGCCAATGAAGAAATGACTATGTTTTGCGATTTCTCCTGCTCAGAAAGACTTAGAAAGTTGATAATTGTTAGCAATGTTAGAAATGTCATGAGAAACAAGAATTATGTAAACGGTTTGATGTAAATCATTGTTTCTAAGAGAAAGTGAGACAGAAATGCAAAAAAAGCGTTGTTTTTGACGGCAATGAAGAAATGACTATGTTTTGCAATTTCTCGTGCTCAGAAAGACTTAGAAAGTTAATAATTGTGGGCAATGTTAGAAATGTCATGAGAAACAAGAATTATGTAAAAGGATTGATGTAAATCATTGTTTACAAGAGAAAGTGAGACAGAAATGCAAAAAAGCGTTGTTTTTGTACGGCAATGAAGAAATGACTATGTTTTGCGATTTCTCCTGCTCAGAAAGACTTAGAAAGTTGATAATTGTGGGCAATGTTAGAAATGTCATGAGAAACAAGAATTATGTAAAAGGATTGATGTAATTCATTGTTTCTAAGAGAAAGTGAGACAGGAATGCACAAAAAGCGTTGTTTTTGGACGGCCAATGAATAAATGACTATGTTTTGCGATTTCTCCTGCTCAGAAAGACTTAGAAAGTTGATAATTGTGGGCAATGTTAGAAATGTCATGAGAAACAAGAATTATGTAAAAGGTTTGATGTAAATCATTGTTTCTAAGAGAAAGTGAGACAGAAATGCAAAAAAGCGTTGTTTTTGGATGGCAATGAAGAAATGACTATGTTTTGCGATTTCTCCTGCTCAGAAAGACTTAGAAAGTTCATAATTGTGGGCAATGTTAAAAATGTCATGAGAAACAAGAATTATGTAAAAGGATTGATGTAAATCATTGTTACAAGAGAAAGTGAGACAGAAATGCAAAAAAGCGTTGTTTTTGTACGGCAATGAAGAAATGACTATGTTTTGCGATTTCTCCTGCTCAGAAAGACTTAGAAAGTTGATAATTGTGGGCAATGTTAGAAATGTCATGAGAAACAAGAATTACTGTAAAAGGATTGATGTAAATCATTGTTTCTAAGAGAAAGTGAGACAGGAATGCAAAAAAGCGTTGTTTTTGGACGGCAATGAAGAAATGACTATGTTTTGCGATTTCTCCTGCTCAGAAAGACTTAGAAAGTTGATAATTGTGGGCAATGTTAGAAATGTCATGAGAAATAAGAATTATGTAAAAGGATTGATGTAAATCATTGTTTCTAAGAGAAAGTGAGACAGGAATGCATAAAAGCTTTGTTTTTGTACGGCAATGAAGAAATGACTATGTTTTGCAATTTCTCGTGCTCAGAAAGACTTAGAAAGTTGATAATTGTGGGCAATGTTAGAAATGTCATGAGAAACAAGAATTATGTAAAAGGATTATGTAAATCATTGTTTACAAGAGAAAGTGAGACAGAAATGCAAAAAAGCGTTGTTTTTGTACGGCAATGAAGAAATGACTATGTTTTGCGATTTCTCCTGCTCAGAAAGACTTAGAAAGTTGATAATTGTGGGCAATGTTAGAAATGTCATGAGAAAACAAGAATTATGTAAAAGGTTTGATGTAAATCATTGTTTCTAAGAGAAAGTGAGACAGAAATGCAAAAAAGCGTTGTTTTTGGACGGCAATGAAGAAATGACTATGTTTTGCGATTTCTCCTGCTCAGAAAGACTTAGAAAGTTGATAATTGTGGGCAATGTTAGAAATGTCATGAGAAACAAGAATTATGTAAAAGGATTGATGTAAATCATTGTTTCTAAGAGAAAGTGAGACAGGAATGCAAAAAAGCGTTGTTTTTGGACGGCAATGAATAAATGACTATGTTTTGCGATTTCTCCTGCTCAGAAAGACTTAGAAAGTTGATAATTGTGGGCAATGTTAGAAATGTCATGAGAAACAAGAATTATGTAAAAGGATTGATGTAATTCATTGTTTCTAAGAGAAAGTGAGACAGGAATGCAAAAAAGCGTTGTTTTTGGACGGCAATGAATAAATGACTATGTTTTGCGATTTCTCCTGCTCAGAAAGACTTAGAAAGTTGATAATTGTGGGCAATGTTAGAAATGTCATGAGAAACAAGAATTATGTAAAAGGTTTGATGTAAATCATTGTTTCTAAGAGAAAGTGAGACAGAAATGCAAAAAAGCGTTGTTTTTGGATGGCAATGAAGAAATGACTATGTTTTGCGATTTCTCCTGCTCAGAAAGACTTAGAAAGTTCATAATTGTAGGCAATGTTAAAAATGTCATGAGAAACAAGAATTATGTAAAAGGATTGATGTAAATCATTGTTTACAAGAGAAAGTGAGACAGAAATGCAAAAAAGCGTTGTTTTTGTACGGCAATGAAGAAATGACTATGTTTTGCGATTTCTCCTGCTCAGAAAGACTTAGAAAGTTGATAATTGTGGGCAATGTTAGAAATGTCATGAGAAACAAGAATTATGTAAAAGGATTGATGTAAATCATTGTTTCTAAGAGAAAGTGAGACAGGAATGCAAAAAAGCGTTGTTTTTGGACGGCAATGAAGAAATGACTATGTTTTGCGATTTCTCCTGCTCAGAAAGACTTAGAAAGTTGATAATTGTGGGCAATGTTAGAAATGTCATGAGAAATAAGAATTATGTAAAAGGATTGATGTAAATCATTGTTTCTAAGAGAAAGTGAGACAGGAATGCATAAAAGCTTTGTTTTTGTACGGCAATGAAGAAATGACTATGTTTTGCAATTTCTCGTGCTCAGAAAGACTTAGAAAGTTGATAATTGTGGGCAATGTTAGAAATGTCATGAGAAACAAGAATTATGTAAAAGGATTTATGTAAATCATTGTTTACAAGAGAAAGTGAGACAGAAATGCAAAAAAGCGTTGTTTTTGTACGGCAATGAAGAAATGACTATGTTTTGCGATTTCTCCTGCTCAGAAAGACTTAGAAAGTTGATAATTGTGGGCAATGTTAGAAATGTCATGAGAAACAAGAATTATGTAAAAGGTTTGATGTAAATCATTGTTTCTAAGAGAAAGTGAGACAGGAATGCAAAAAAGCGTTGTTTTTGGACGGCAATGAAGAAATGACTATGTTTTGCGATTTCTCCTGCTCAGAAAGACTTAGAAAGTTGATAATTGTGGGCAATGTTAGAAATGTCATGAGAAACAAGAATTATGTAAAAGGTTTGATGTAAATCATTGTTTCTAAGAGAAAGTGAGACAGAAATGCAAAAAAGCGTTGTTTTTGGACGGCAATGAAGAAATGACTATGTTTTGCGATTTCTCCTGCTCAGAAAGACTTAGAAAGTTGATAATTGTGGGCAATGTTAGAAATGTCATGAGAAACAAGAATTATGTAAAAGGTTTGATGTAAATCATTGTTTCTAAGAGAAAGTGAGACAGAAATGTAAAAAAGTGTTGTTTTCGTACGGCAATGAAGAAATGACTATGTTTTGCAATTTCTCCTGCTCAGAAAGACTTAGAAAGTTGATAATTGTGGGCAATGTTAGAAATGTCATGAGAAACAAGAATTATGTAAAAGGTTTGATGTAAATCATTGTTTCTAAGAGAAAGTGAGACAGGAATGCAAAAAAGCGTTGTTTTTGGACGGCAATGAAGAAATGACTATGTTTTGCGATTTCTCCTGCTCAGAAAGACTTAGAAAGTTGATAATTGTGGGCAATGTTAGAAATGTCATGAGAAACAAGAATTATGTAAAAGGTTTGATGTAAATCATTGTTTCTAAGAGAAAGTGAGACAGAAATGCAAAAAAGCGTTGTTTTTGGACGGCAATGAAGAAATGACTATGTTTTGCGATTTCTCCTGCTCAGAAAGACTTAGAAAGTTGATAATTGTGGGCAATGTTAGAAATGTCATGAGAAACAAGAATTATGTAAAAGGTTTGATGTAAATCATTGTTTCTAAGAGAAAGTGAGACAGAAATGCAAAAAGCGTTGTTTTTGTACGGCAATGAAGAAATGACTATGTTTTGCGATTTCTCCTGCTCAGAAAGACTTAGAAAGTTGATAATTGTGGGCAATGTTAGAAATGTCATGAGAAACAAGAATTATGTAAAAGGTTTGACGTAAATTATTGTTTCTAAGAGAAAGTGAGACAGGAATGCAAAAAAGCGTTGTTTTTGGACGGCAATGAAGAAATGAGTATGTTTTGCAATTTCTCGTGCTCAGAAAGACTTAGAAAGTTGATAATTGTGGGCAATGTTAGAAATGTCATGAGAAACAAGAATTATGTAAAAGGTTTGATGTAAATCATTGTTTCTAAGAGAAAGTGAGACAGGAATGCAAAAAAGCGTTGTTTTTGGACGGCAATGAAGAAATGACTATGTTTTGCGATTTCTCCTGCTCAGAAAAACTTAGAAAGTTGATAATTGTGGGCAATGTTAGAAATGTCATGAGAAACAAGAATTATGTAAAAGGTTTGATGTAAATCATTGTTTCTAAGAGAAAGTGAGACAGGAATGCAAAAAAGCGTTGTTTTTGGACGGCAATGAAGAAATGACTATGTTTTGCGATTTCTCCTGCTCAGAAAGACTTAGAAAGTTGATAATTGTGGGCAATGTTAGAAATGTCATGAGAAACAAGAATTATGTAAAAGGTTTGATGTAAATCATTGTTTCTAAGAGAAAGTGAGACAGAAATGCAAAAAAGCGTTGTTTTTGGACGGCAATGAAGAAATGACTATGTTTTGCGATTTCTCCTGCTCAGAAAGACTTAGAATGTTGATAATTGTGGGCAATGTTAGAAATGTCATGAGAAACAAGAATTATGTAAAAGGTTTGATGTAAATCATTGTTTCTAAGAGAAAGTGAGACAGAAATGCAAAAAAGCGTTGTTTTTGGACGGCAATGAAGAAATGACTATGTTTTGCGATTTCTCCTGCTCAGAAAGACTTAGAAAGTTGATAATTGTGGGCAATGTTAGAAATGTCATGAGAAACAAGAATTATGTAAAAGGATTGATGTAAATCATTGTTTACAAGAGAAAGTGAGACAGAAATGCAAAAAAGCGTTGTTTTTGGACGGCAATGAAGAAATGACTATGTTTTGCGATGTCTCCTGCTCAGAAAGACTTAGAAAGTTGATAATTGTGGGCAATGTTAGAAATGTCATGAGAAACAAGAATTATGTAAAAGGTTTGATGTAAATCATTGTTTCTAAGAGAAAGTGAGACAGGAATGCAAAAAAGCGTTGTTTTTGGACGGCAATGAAGAAATGACTATGTTTTGCGATTTCTCCTGCTCAGAAAGACTTAGAAAGTTGATAATTGTGGGCAATGTTAGAAATGTCATGAGAAACAAGAATTATGTAAAAGGTTTGATGTAAATCATTGTTTCTAAGAGAAAGTGAGACAGAAATGCAAAAAAGCGTTGTTTTTGGACGGCAATGAAGAAATGACTTTGTTTTGCGATTTCTCCTGCTCAGAAAGACTTAGAAAGTTGATAATTGTGGGCAATGTTAGAAATGTCATGAGAAACAAGAATTATGTAAAAGGTTTGATGTAAATCATTGTTTCTAAGAGAAAGTGAGACAGAAATGCAAAAAAGCGTTGTTTTTGGACGGCAATGAAGAAATGACTATGTTTTGCGATTTCTCCTGCTCAGAAAGACTTAGAAAGTTGATAATTGTGGGCAATGTTAGAAATGTCATGAGAAACAAGAATTATGTAAAAGGTTTGATGTAAATCATTGTTTCTAAGAGAAAGTGAGACAGAAATGCAAAAAAGCGTTGTTTTTGGACGGCAATGAAGAAATGACTATGTTTTGCAATTTCTCGTGCTCAGAAAGACTTAGAAAGTTAATAATTGTGGGCAATGTTAGAAATGTCATGAGAAACAAGAATTATGTAAAAGGATTGATGTAAATCATTGTTTACAAGAGAAAGTGAGTCAGAAATGCAAAAAAGCGTTGTTTTTGTACGGCAATGAAGAAATGACTATGTTTTGCGATTTCTCCTGCTCAGAAAGACTTAGAAAGTTGATAATTGTGGGCAATGTTAGAAATGTCATGAGAAACAAGAATTATGTAAAAGGATTGATGTAAATCATTGTTTACAAGAGAAAGTGAGACAGAAATGCAAAAAAGCGTTGTTTTTGTACGGCAATGAAGAAATGACTATGTTTTGCGATTTCTCCTGCTCAGAAAGACTTAGAAAGTTGATAATTGTGGGCAATGTTAGAAATGTCATGAGAAACAAGAATTATGTAAAAGGATTGATGTAAATCATTGTTTCTAAGAGAAAGTGAGACAGGAATGCAAAAAAGCGTTGTTTTTGGACGGCAATGAAGAAATGACTATGTTTTGCGATTTCTCCTGCTCAGAAAGACTTAGAAAGTTGATAATTGTGGGCAATGTTAGAAATGTCATGAGAAATAAGAATTATGTAAAAGGATTGATGTAAATCATTGTTTCTAAGAGAAAGTGAGACAGGAATGCATAAAAGCTTTGTTTTTGTACGGCAATGAAGAAATGACTATGTTTTGCAATTTCTCGTGCTCAGAAAGACTTAGAAAGTTGATAATTGTGGGCAATGTTAGAAATGTCATGAGAAACAAGAATTATGTAAAAGGATTTATGTAAATCATTGTTTACAAGAGAAAGTGAGACAGAAAAGCAAAAAAGCGTTGTTTTTGTACGGCAATGAAGAAATGACTATGTTTTGCGATTTCTCCTGCTCAGAAAGACTTAGAAAGTTGATAATTGTGGGCAATGTTAGAAATGACATGAGAAACAAGAATTATGTAAAAGGATTGATGTAAATCATTGTTTCTAAGAGAAAGTGAGACAGGAATGCAAAAAAGCGTTGTTTTTGGACGGCAATGAATAAATGACTATGTTTTGCGATTTCTCCTGCTCAGAAAGACTTAGAAAGTTGATAATTGTGGGCAATGTTAGAAATGTCATGAGAAACAAGAATTATGTAAAAGGTTTGATGTAAATCATTGTTTCTAAGAGAAAGTGAGACAGGAATGCAAAAAAGCGTTGTTTTTGGACGGCAATGAAGAAATGACTATGTTTGGCGATTTCTCCTGCTCAGAAAGACTTAGAAAGTTGATAATTGTGGGCAATGTTAGAAATGTCATGAGAAACAAGAATTATGTAAAAGGTTTGATGTAAATCATTGTTTCTAAGAGAAAGTGAGACAGAAATGCAAAAAAGCGTTGTTTTTGGACGGCAATGAAGAAATGACTATGTTTTGCGATTTCTCCTGCTCAGAAAGACTTAGAAAGTTGATAATTGTGGGCAATGTTAGAAATGTCATGAGAAACAAGAATTATGTAAAAGGTTTGATGTAAATCATTGTTTCTAAGAGAAAGTGAGACAGAAATGTAAAAAAGTGTTGTTTTTGTACGGCAATGAAGAAATGACTATGTTTTGCAATTTCTCCTGCTCAGAAAGACTTAGAAAGTTGATAATTGTGGGCAATGTTAGAAATGTCATGAGAAACAAGAATTATGTAAAAGGTTTGATGTAAATCATTGTTTCTAAGAGAAAGTGAGACAGGAATGCAAAAAAGCGTTGTTTTTGGACGGCAATGAAGAAATGACTATGTTTTGCGATTTCTCCTGCTCAGAAAGACTTAGAAAGTTGATAATTGTGGGCAATGTTAGAAATGTCATGAGAAACAAGAATTATGTAAAAGGTTTGATGTAAATCATTGTTTCTAAGAGAAAGTGAGACAGAAATGCAAAAAAGCGTTGTTTTTGGACGGCAATGAAGAAATGACTATGTTTTGCGATTTCTCCTGCTCAGAAAGACTTAGAAAGTTGATAATTGTGGGCAATGTTAGAAATGTCATGAGAAACAAGAATTATGTAAAAGGATTGATGTAAATCATTGTTTACAAGAGAAAGTGAGACAGAAATGCAAAAAAGCGTTGTTTTTGTACGGCAATGAAGAAATGACTATGTTTTGCGATTTCTCCTGCTCAGAAAGACTTAGAAAGTTGATAATTGTGGGCAATGTTAGAAATGTCATGAGAAACAAGAATTATGTAAAAGGTTTGATGTAAATCATTGTTTCTAAGAGAAAGTGAGACAGGAATGCAAAAAAGCGTTGTTTTTGGACGGCAATGAAGAAATGACTATGTTTTGCGATTTCTCCTGCTCAGAAAGACTTAGAAAGTTGATAATTGTGGGCAATGTTAGAAATGTCATGAGAAACAAGAATTATGTAAAAGGTTTGATGTAAATCATTGTTTCTAAGAGAAAGTGAGACAGAAATGCAAAAAAGCGTTGTTTTTGGACGGCAATGAAGAAATGACTATGTTTTGCGATTTCTCCTGCTCAGAAAGACTTAGAAAGTTGATAATTGTGGGCAATGTTAGAAATGTCATGAGAAACAAGAATTATGTAAAAGGTTTGATGTAAATCATTGTTTCTAAGAGAAAGTGAGACAGAAATGCAAAAAAAGCGTTGTTTTTGGACGGCAATGAAGAAATGACTATGTTTTGCGATTTCTCCTGCTCAGAAAGACTTAGAAAGTTGATAATTGTGGGCAATGTTAGAAATGTCATGAGAAACAAGAATTATGTAAAAGGATTGATGTAAATCATTGTTTACAAGAGAAAGTGAGACAGAAATGCAAAAAAAGCGTTGTTTTTGTACGGCAATGAAGAAATGACTATGTTTTGCGATTTCTCCTGCTCAGAAAGACTTAGAAAGTTGATAATTGTGGGCAATGTTAGAAATGTCATGAGAAACAAGAATTATGTAAAAGGTTTGATGTAAATCATTGTTTCTAAGAGAAAGTGAGACAGGAATGCAAAAAAGCGTTGTTTTTGGACGGCAATGAAGAAATGACTATGTTTTGCGATTTCTCCTGCTCAGAAAGACTTAGAAAGTTGATAATTGTGGGCAATGTTAGAAATGTCATGAGAAACAAGAATTATGTAAAAGGTTTGATGTAAATCATTGTTTCTAAGAGAAAGTGAGACAGAAATGCAAAAAAGCGTTGTTTTTGGACGGCAATGAAGAAATGACTTTGTTTTGCGATTTCTCCTGCTCAGAAAGACTTAGAAAGTTGATAATTGTGGGCAATGTTAGAAATGTCATGAGAAACAAGAATTATGTAAAAGGTTTGATGTAAATCATTGTTTCTAAGAGAAAGTGAGACAGAAATGCAAAAAAGCGTTGTTTTTGGACGGCAATGAAGAAATGACTATGTTTTGCAATTTCTCGTGCTCAGAAAGACTTAGAAAGTTAATAATTGTGGGCAATGTTAGAAATGTCATGAGAAACAAGAATTATGTAAAAGGATTGATGTAAAACATTGTTTACAAGAGAAAGTGAGACAGAAATGCAAAAAAGCGTTGTTTTTGTACGGCATTGAAGCAATGACTATGTTTTGCGATTTCTCGTGCTCAGAAAGACTTAGAAAGTTAATAATTGTGGGCAATGTTAGAAATGTCATGAGAAACAAGAATTATGTAAAAGGATTGATGTAAAACATTGTTTACAAGAGAAAGTGAGACAGAAATGCAAAAAAGCGTTGTTTTTGTACGGCAATGAAGCAATGACTATGTTTTGCGATTTCTCCTGCTCAGAAAGACTTAGAAAGTTGATAATTGTGGGCAATGTTAGAAATGTCATGAGAAACAAGAATTATGTAAAAGGTTTGATGTAAATCATTGTTTCTAAGAGAAAGTGAGACAGAAATGCAAAAAAGCGTTGTTTTTGGACGGCAATGAAGAAATGACTATGTTTGCAATTTCTCGTGCTCAGAAAGACTTAGAAAGTTAATAATTGTGGGCAATGTTAGAAATGTCATGAGAAACAAGAATTATGTAAAAGGATTGATGTAAATCATTGTTTACAAGAGAAAGTGAGACAGAAATGCAAAAAAGCGTTGTTTTTGTACGGCAATGAAGAAATGACTATGTTTTGCGATTTCTCCTGCTCAGAAAGACTTAGAAAGTTGATAATTGTGGGCAATGTTAGAAATGTCATGAGAAACAAGAATTATGTAAAAGGATTGATGTAAATCATTGTTTACAAGAGAAAGTGAGACAGAAATGCAAAAAAGCGTTGTTTTTGTACGGCAATGAAGAAATGACTATGTTTTGCGATTTCTCCTGCTCAGAAAGACTTAGAAAGTTGATAATTGTGGGCAATGTTAGAAATGTCATGAGAAACAAGAATTATGTAAAAGGATTGATGTAAATCATTGTTTCTAAGAGAAAGTGAGACAGGAATGCAAAAAAGCGTTGTTTTTGGACGGCAATGAATAAATGACTATGTTTTGCGATTTCTCCTGCTCAGAAAGACTTAGAAAGTTGATAATTGTGGGCAATGTTAGAAATGTCATGAGAAACAAGAATTATGTAAAAGGATTGATGTAAATCATTGTTTACAAGAGAAAGTGAGACAGGAATGCAAAAAAGCGTTGTTTTTGGACGGCAATGAATAAATGACTATGTTTTGCGATTTCTCCTGCTCAGAAAGACTTAGAAAGTTGATAATTGTGGGCAATGTTAGAAATGTCATGAGAAACAAGAATTATGTAAAAGGTTTTATGTAAATCATTGTTTCTAAGAGAAAGTGAGACAAGAATGCAAAAAAGCGTTGTTTTTGGACGGCAATGAAGAAATGACTATGTTTTGCGATTTCTCCTGCTCAGAAAGACTTAGAAAGTTGATAATTGTGGGCAATGTTAGAAATGTCATGAGAAACAAGAATTATGTAAAAGGTTTGATGTAAATCATTGTTTCTAAGAGAAAGTGAGACAGAAATGCAAAAAAGCGTTGTTTTTGGACGGCAATGAATAAATGACTATGTTTTGCGATTTCTCCTGCTCAGAAAGACTTAGAAAGTTGATAATTGTGGGCAATGTTAGAAATGTCATGAGAAACAAGAATTATGTAAAAGGTTTGATGTAAATCATTGTTTCTAAGAGAAAGTGAGACAGAAATGCAAAAAAGCGTTGTTTTTGGACGGCAATGAAGAAATGACTATGTTTTGCAATTTCTCGTGCTCAGAAAGACTTAGAAAGTTAATAATTGTGGGCAATGTTAGAAATGTCATGAGAAACAAGAATTATGTAAAAGGATTGATGTAAATCATTGTTTACAAGAGAAAGTGAGACAGAAATGCAAAAAAGCGTTGTTTTTGTACGGCAATGAAGCAATGACTATGTTTTGCGATTTCTCCTGCTCAGAAAGACTTAGAAAGTTGATAATTGTGGGCAATGTTAGAAATGTCATGAGAAACAAGAATTATGTAAAAGGATTGATGTAAATCATTGTTTACAAGAGAAAGTGAGACAGAAATGCAAAAAAGCTTTGTTTTTGTACGGCAATGAAGAAATGACTATGTTTTGCGATTTCTCCTGCTCAGAAAGACTTAGAAAGTTGATAATTGTGGGCAATGTTAGAAATGTCATGAGAAACAAGAATTATGTAAAAGGATTGATGTAAATCATTGTTTCTAAGAGAAAGTGAGACAGGAATGCAAAAAAGCGTTGTTTTTGGACGGCAATGAATAAATGACTATGTTTTGCGATTTCTCCTGCTCAGAAAGACTTAGAAAGTTGATAATTGTGGGCAATGTTAGAAATGTCATGAGAAACAAGAATTATGTAAAAGGATTGATGTAAATCATTGTTTCTAAGAGAAAGTGAGACAGGAATGCAAAAAAGCGTTGTTTTTGGACGGCAATGAATAAATGACTATGTTTTGCGATTTCTCCTGCTCAGAAAGACTTAGAAAGTTGATAATTGTGGGCAATGTTAGAAATGTCATGAGAAACAAGAATTATGTAAAAGGTTTGATGTAAATCATTGTTTCTAAGAGAAAGTGAGACAGGAATGCAAAAAAGCGTTGTTTTTGGACGGCAATGAAGAAATGACTATGTTTTGCGATTTCTCCTGCTCAGAAAGACTTAGAAAGTTGATAATTGTGGGCAATGTTAGAAATGTCATGAGAAACAAGAATTATGTAAAAGGATTGATGTAAATCATTGTTTACAAGAGAAAGTGAGACAGAAATGCAAAAAAGCGTTTTTTTTTGGACGGCAATGAAGAAATGACTATGTTTTGCGATTTCTCCTGCTCAGAAAGACTTAGAAAGTTGATAATTGTGGGCAATGTTAGAAATGTCATGAGAAACAAGAATTATGTAAAAGGATTGATGTAAATCATTGTTTCTAAGAGAAAGTGAGACAGGAATGCAAAAAAGCGTTGTTTTTGGACGGCAATGAATAAATGACTATGTTTTGCGATTTCTCCTGCTCAGAAAGACTTAGAAAGTTGATAATTGTGGGCAATGTTAGAAATGTCATGAGAAACAAGAATTATGTAAAAGGATTGATGTAAATCATTGTTTCTAAGAGAAAGTGAGACAGAAATGCAAAAAAGCGTTGTTTTTGTACGGCAATGAAGAAATGACTATGTTTTGCGATTTCTCCTGCTCAGAAAGACTTAGAAAGTTGATAATTGTGGGCAATGTTAGAAATGTCATGAGAAACAAGAATTATGTAAAAGGATTGATGTAAATCATTGTTTCTAAGAGAAAGTGAGACAGGAATGCAAAAAAGCGTTGTTTTTGGACGGCAATGAAGAAATGACTATGTTTTGCGATTTCTCCTGCTCAGAAAGACTTAGAAAGTTGATAATTGTGGGCAATGTTAGAAATGTCATGAGAAACAAGAATTATGTAAAAGGATTGATGTAAATCATTGTTTCTAAGAGAAAGTGAGACAGGAATGCAAAAAAGCGTTGTTTTTGGACGGCAATGAATAAATGACTATGTTTTGCGATTTCTCCTGCTCAGAAAGACTTAGAAAGTTGATAATTGTGGGCAATGTTAGAAATGTCTTGAGAAACAAGAATTATGTAAAAGGATTGATGTAAATCATTGTTTCTAAGAGAAAGTGAGACAGAAATGCAAAAAAGCGTTGTTTTTGTACGGCAATGAAGAAATGACTATGTTTTGCGATTTCTCCTGCTCAGAAAGACTTAGAAAGTTGATAATTGTGGGCAATGTTAGAAATGTCATGAGAAACAAGAATTATGTAAAAGGATTGATGTAAATCATTGTTTCTAAGAGAAAGTGAGACAGGAATGCAAAAAAGCGTTGTTTTTGGACGGCAATGAAGAAATGACTATGTTTTGCGATTTCTCCTGCTCAGAAAGACTTAGAAAGTTGATAATTGTGGGCAATGTTAGAAATGTCATGAGAAACAAGAATTATGTAAAAAGTTTGATGTAAATCATTGTTTCTAAGAGAAAGTGAGACAGAAATGCAAAAAAGCGTTGTTTTTGGACGGCAATGAAGAAATGACTATGTTTTGCGATTTCTCCTGCTCAGAAAGACTTAGAAAGTTGATAATTGTGGGCAATGTTAGAAATGTCATGAGAAACAAGAATTATGTAAAAAGTTTGATGTAAATCATTGTTTCTAAGAGAAAGTGAGACAGAAATGCAAAAAAGCGTTGTTTTTGTACGGCAATGAAGAAATGACTATGTTTTGCGATTTCTCCTGCTCAGAAAGACTTAGAAAGTTGATAATTGTGGGCAATGTTAGAAATGTCATGAGAAACAAGAATTATGTAAAAGGATTGATGTAAATCATTGTTTACAAGAGAAAGTGAGACAGGAATGCAAAAAAGCGTTGTTTTTGGACGGCAATGAATAAATGACTATGTTTTGCGATTTCTCCTGCTCAGAAAGACTTAGAAAGTTGATAATTGTGGGCAATGTTAGAAATGTCATGAGAAACAAGAATTATGTAAAAGGTTTTATGTAAATCATTGTTTCTAAGAGAAAGTGAGACAAGAATGCAAAAAAGCGTTGTTTTTGGACGGCAATGAAGAAATGACTATGTTTTGCGATTTCTCCTGCTCAGAAAGACTTAGAAAGTTGATAATTGTGGGCAATGTTAGAAATGTCATGAGAAACAAGAATTATGTAAAAGGTTTGATGTAAATCATTGTTTCTAAGAGAAAGTGAGACAGAAATGCAAAAAAGCGTTGTTTTTGGACGGCAATGAATAAATGACTATGTTTTGCGATTTCTCCTGCTCAGAAAGACTTAGAAAGTTGATAATTGTGGGCAATGTTAGAAATGTCATGAGAAACAAGAATTATGTAAAAGGTTTGATGTAAATCATTGTTTCTAAGAGAAAGTGAGACAGAAATGCAAAAAAGCGTTGTTTTTGGACGGCAATGAAGAAATGACTATGTTTTGCAATTTCTCGTGCTCAGAAAGACTTAGAAAGTTAATAATTGTGGGCAATGTTAGAAATGTCATGAGAAACAAGAATTATGTAAAAGGATTGATGTAAATCATTGTTTACAAGAGAAAGTGAGACAGAAATGCAAAAAAGCGTTGTTTTTGTACGGCAATGAAGCAATGACTATGTTTTGCGATTTCTCCTGCTCAGAAAGACTTAGAAAGTTGATAATTGTGGGCAATGTTAGAAATGTCATGAGAAACAAGAATTATGTAAAAGGATTGATGTAAATCATTGTTTACAAGAGAAAGTGAGACAGAAATGCAAAAAAGCTTTGTTTTTGTACGGCAATGAAGAAATGACTATGTTTTGCGATTTCTCCTGCTCAGAAAGACTTAGAAAGTTGATAATTGTGGGCAATGTTAGAAATGTCATGAGAAACAAGAATTATGTAAAAGGATTGATGTAAATCATTGTTTCTAAGAGAAAGTGAGACAGGAATGCAAAAAAGCGTTGTTTTTGGACGGCAATGAATAAATGACTATGTTTTGCGATTTCTCCTGCTCAGAAAGACTTAGAAAGTTGATAATTGTGGGCAATGTTAGAAATGTCATGAGAAACAAGAATTATGTAAAAGGATTGATGTAAATCATTGTTTCTAAGAGAAAGTGAGACAGGAATGCAAAAAAGCGTTGTTTTTGGACGGCAATGAATAAATGACTATGTTTTGCGATTTCTCCTGCTCAGAAAGACTTAGAAAGTTGATAATTGTGGGCAATGTTAGAAATGTCATGAGAAACAAGAATTATGTAAAAGGTTTGATGTAAATCATTGTTTCTAAGAGAAAGTGAGACAGGAATGCAAAAAAGCGTTGTTTTTGGACGGCAATGAAGAAATGACTATGTTTTGCGATTTCTCCTGCTCAGAAAGACTTAGAAAGTTGATAATTGTGGGCAATGTTAGAAATGTCATGAGAAACAAGAATTATGTAAAAGGATTGATGTAAATCATTGTTTACAAGAGAAAGTGAGACAGAAATGCAAAAAAGCGTTTTTTTTGGACGGCAATGAAGAAATGACTATGTTTTGCGATTTCTCCTGCTCAGAAAGACTTAGAAAGTTGATAATTGTGGGCAATGTTAGAAATGTCATGAGAAACAAGAATTATGTAAAAGGATTGATGTAAATCATTGTTTCTAAGAGAAAGTGAGACAGGAATGCAAAAAAGCGTTGTTTTTGGACGGCAATGAATAAATGACTATGTTTTGCGATTTCTCCTGCTCAGAAAGACTTAGAAAGTTGATAATTGTGGGCAATGTTAGAAATGTCATGAGAAACAAGAATTATGTAAAAGGATTGATGTAAATCATTGTTTCTAAGAGAAAGTGAGACAGAAATGCAAAAAAGCGTTGTTTTTGTACGGCAATGAAGAAATGACTATGTTTTGCGATTTCTCCTGCTCAGAAAGACTTAGAAAGTTGATAATTGTGGGCAATGTTAGAAATGTCATGAGAAACAAGAATTATGTAAAAGGATTGATGTAAATCATTGTTTCTAAGAGAAAGTGAGACAGGAATGCAAAAAAGCGTTGTTTTTGGACGGCAATGAAGAAATGACTATGTTTTGCGATTTCTCCTGCTCAGAAAGACTTAGAAAGTTGATAATTGTGGGCAATGTTAGAAATGTCATGAGAAACAAGAATTATGTAAAAGGATTGATGTAAATCATTGTTTCTAAGAGAAAGTGAGACAGGAATGCAAAAAAGCGTTGTTTTTGGACGGCAATGAATAAATGACTATGTTTTGCGATTTCTCCTGCTCAGAAAGACTTAGAAAGTTGATAATTGTGGGCAATGTTAGAAATGTCTTGAGAAACAAGAATTATGTAAAAGGATTGATGTAAATCATTGTTTCTAAGAGAAAGTGAGACAGAAATGCAAAAAAGCGTTGTTTTTGTACGGCAATGAAGAAATGACTATGTTTTGCGATTTCTCCTGCTCAGAAAGACTTAGAAAGTTGATAATTGTGGGCAATGTTAGAAATGTCATGAGAAACAAGAATTATGTAAAAGGATTGATGTAAATCATTGTTTCTAAGAGAAAGTGAGACAGGAATGCAAAAAAGCGTTGTTTTTGGACGGCAATGAAGAAATGACTATGTTTTGCGATTTCTCCTGCTCAGAAAGACTTAGAAAGTTGATAATTGTGGGCAATGTTAGAAATGTCATGAGAAACAAGAATTATGTAAAAAGTTTGATGTAAATCATTGTTTCTAAGAGAAAGTGAGACAGAAATGCAAAAAAGCGTTGTTTTGTACGGCAATGAAGAAATGACTATGTTTTGCGATTTCTCCTGCTCAGAAAGACTTAGAAAGTTGATAATTGTGGGCAATGTTAGAAATGTCATGAGAAACAAGAATTATGTAAAAGGATTGATGTAAATCATTGTTTCTAAGAGAAAGTGAGACAGGAATGCAAAAAAGCGTTGTTTTTGGACGGCAATGAAGAAATGACTATGTTTTGCGATTTCTCCTGCTCAGAAAGACTTAGAAAGTTGATAATTGTGGGCAATGTTAGAAATGTCATGAGAAATAAGAATTATGTAAAAGGATTGATGTAAATCATTGTTTCTAAGAGAAAGTGAGACAGGAATGCATAAAAGCTTTGTTTTTGTACGGCAATGAAGAAATGACTATGTTTTGCGATTTCTCCTGCTCAGAAAGACTTAGAAAGTTGATAATTGTGGGCAATGTTAGAAATGACATGAGAAACAAGAATTATGTAAAAGGATTGATGTAAATCATTGTTTCTAAGAGAAAGTGAGACAGGAATGCAAAAAAGCGTTGTTTTTGGACGGCAATGAATAAATGACTATGTTTTGCGATTTCTCCTGCTCAGAAAGACTTAGAAAGTTGATAATTGTGGGCAATGTTAGAAATGTCATGAGAAACAAGAATTATGTAAAAGGTTTGATGTAAATCATTGTTTCTAAGAGAAAGTGAGACAGGAATGCAAAAAAGCGTTGTTTTTGGACGGCAATGAAGAAATGACTATGTTTTGCGATTTCTCCTGCTCAGAAAGACTTAGAAAGTTGATAATTGTGGGCAATGTTAGAAATGTCATGAGAAACAAGAATTATGTAAAAGGTTTGATGTAAATCATTGTTTCTAAGAGAAAGTGAGACAGGAATGCAAAAAAGCGTTGTTTTTGGACGGCAATGAAGAAATGACTATGTTTTGCGATTTCTCCTGCTCAGAAAGACTTAGAAAGTTGATAATTGTGGGCAATGTTAGAAATGTCATGAGAAACAAGAATTATGTAAAAGGTTTGATGTAAATCATTGTTTCTAAGAGAAAGTGAGACAGAAATGCAAAAAAGCGTTGTTTTTGGACGGCAATGAAGAAATGACTATGTTTTGCGATTTCTCCTGCTCAGAAAGACTTAGAAAGTTGATAATTGTGGGCAATGTTAGAAATGTCATGAGAAACAAGAATTATGTAAAAGGATTGATGTAAATCATTGTTTCTAAGAGAAAGTGAGACAGAAATGCAAAAAAGCGTTGTTTTTGTACGGCAATGAAGAAATGACTATGTTTTGCGATTTCTCCTGCTCAGAAAGACTTAGAAAGTTGATAATTGTGGGCAATGTTAGAAATGTCATGAGAAACAAGAATTATGTAAAAGGTTTGACGTAAATTATTGTTTCTAAGAGAAAGTGAGACAGGAATGCAAAAAAGCGTTGTTTTTGGACGGCAATGAATAAATGACTATGTTTTGCGATTTCTCCTGCTCAGAAAAACTTAGAAAGTTGATAATTGTGGGCAATGTTAGAAATGTCATGAGAAACAAGAATTATGTAAAAGGTTTGATGTAAATCATTGTTTCTAAGAGAAAGTGAGACAGGAATGCAAAAAAGCGTTGTTTTTGGACGGCAATGAAGAAATGACTATGTTTTGCGATTTCTCCTGCTCAGAAAGACTTAGAAAGTTGATAATTGTGGGCAATGTTAGAAATGTCATGAGAAACAAGAATTATGTAAAAGGTTTGATGTAAATCATTGTTTCTAAGAGAAAGTGAGACAGAAATGCAAAAAAGCGTTGTTTTTGGACGGCAATGAAGAAATGACTATGTTTTGCGATTACTCCTGCTCAGAAAGACTTAGAAAGTTGATAATTGTGGGCAATGTTAGAAATGTCATGAGAAACAAGAATTATGTAAAAGGTTTGATGTAAATCATTGTTTCTAAGAGAAAGTGAGACAGAAATGCAAAAAAGCGTTGTTTTTGGACGGCAATGAAGAAATGACTATGTTTTGCGATTTCTCCTGCTCAGAAAGACTTAGAAAGTTGATAATTGTGGGCAATGTTAGAAATGTCATGAGAAACAAGAATTATGTAAAAGGTTTGATGTAAATCATTGTTTCTAAGAGAAAGTGAGACAGGAATGCAAAAAAGCGTTGTTTTTGGACGGCAATGAAGAAATGACTATGTTTTGCGATTTCTCCTGCTCAGAAAGACTTAGAAAGTTGATAATTGTGGGCAATGTTAGAAATGTCATGAGAAACAAGAATTATGTAAAAGGTTTGATGTAAATCATTGTTTCTAAGAGAAAGTGAGACAGAAATGCAAAAAAGCGTTGTTTTTGGACGGCAATGAAGAAATGACTTTGTTTTGCGATTTCTCCTGCTCAGAAAGACTTAGAAAGTTGATAATTGTGGGCAATGTTAGAAATGTCATGAGAAACAAGAATTATGTAAAAGGTTTGATGTAAATCATTGTTTCTAAGAGAAAGTGAGACAGAAATGCAAAAAAGCGTTGTTTTTGGACGGCAATGAAGAAATGACTATGTTTTGCAATTTCTCGTGCTCAGAAAGACTTAGAAAGTTAATAATTGTGGGCAATGTTAGAAATGTCATGAGAAACAAGAATTATGTAAAAGGATTGATGTAAATCATTGTTTACAAGAGAAAGTGAGACAGAAATGCAAAAAAGCGTTGTTTTTGTACGGCAATGAAGAAATGACTATGTTTTGCGATTTCTCCTGCTCAGAAAGACTTAGAAAGTTGATAATTGTGGGCAATGTTAGAAATGTCATGAGAAACAAGAATTATGTAAAAGGTTTGATGTAAATCATTGTTTCTAAGAGAAAGTGAGACAGAAATGCAAAAAAGCGTTGTTTTTGGACGGCAATGAAGAAATGACTATGTTTTGCAATTTCTCGTGCTCAGAAAGACTTAGAAAGTTGATAATTGTGGGCAATGTTAGAAATGTCATGAGAAACAAGAATTATGTAAAAGGATTGATGTAAATCATTGTTTACAAGAGAAAGTGAGACAGAAATGCAAAAAAGCGTTGTTTTTGTACGGCAATGAAGAAATGACTATGTTTTTGCGATTTCTCCTGCTCAGAAAGACTTAGAAAGTTGATAATTGTGGGCAATGTTAGAAATGTCATGAGAAACAAGAATTATGTAAAAGGTTTGATGTAAATCATTGTTTCTAAGAGAAAGTGAGACAGAAATGCAAAAAAGCGTTGTTTTTGGACGGCAATGAAGAAATGACTATGTTTTGCAATTTCTCGTGCTCAGAAAGACTTAGAAAGTTAATAATTGTGGGCAATGTTAGAAATGTCATGAGAAACAAGAATTATGTAAAAGGATTGATGTAAATCATTGTTTACAAGAGAAAGTGAGACAGAAATGCAAAAAAGCGTTGTTTTTGGACGGCAATGAAGAAATGACTATGTTTTGCGATTTCTCCTGCTCAGAAAGACTTAGAAAGTTGATAATTGTGGGCAATGTTAGAAATGTCATGAGAAACAAGAATTATGTAAAAGGTTTGATGTAAATCATTGTTTCTAAGAGAAAGTGAGACAGAAATGCAAAAAAGCGTTGTTTTTGGACGGCAATGAAGAAATGACTATGTTTTGCAATTTCTCGTGCTCAGAAAGACTTAGAAAGTTGATAATTGTGGGCAATGTTAGAAATGTCATGAGAAACAAGAATTATGTAAAAGGATTGATGTAAATCATTGTTTACAAGAGAAAGTGAGACAGAAATGCAAAAAAGCGTTGTTTTTGTACGGCAATGAAGAAATGACTATGTTTTGCGATTTCTCCTGCTCAGAAAGACTTAGAAAGTTGATAATTGTGGGCAATGTTAGAAATGTCATGAGAAACAAGAATTATGTAAAAGGATTGATGTAAATCATTGTTTACAAGAGAAAGTGAGACAGAAATGCAAAAAAGCGTTGTTTTTGTACGGCAATGAAGAAATGACTATGTTTTGCGATTTCTCCTGCTCAGAAAGACTTAGAAAGTTGATAATTGTGGGCAATGTTAGAAATGTCATGAGAAACAAGAATTATGTAAAAGGATTGATGTAAATCATTGTTTCTAAGAGAAAGTGAGACAGGAATGCAAAAAAGCGTTGTTTTTGGACGGCAATGAATAAATGACTATGTTTTGCGATTTCTCCTGCTCAGAAAGACTTAGAAAGTTGATAATTGTGGGCAATGTTAGAAATGTCATGAGAAACAAGAATTATGTAAAAGGATTGATGTAAATCATTGTTTCTAAGAGAAAGTGAGACAGGAATGCAAAAAAGCGTTGTTTTTGGACGGCAATGAATAAATGACTATGTTTTGCGATTTCTCCTGCTCAGAAAGACTTAGAAAGTTGATAATTGTGGGCAATGTTAGAAATGTCATGAGAAACAAGAATTATGTAAAAGGATTGATGTAAATCATTGTTTCTAAGAGAAAGTGAGACAGGAATGCAAAAAAGCGTTGTTTTTGGACGGCAATGAAGAAATGACTATGTTTTGCGATTTCTCGTGCTCAGAAAGACTTAGAAAGTTGATAATTGTGGGCAATGTTAGAAATGTCATGAGAAACAAGAATTATGTAAAAGGTTTGATGTAAATCATTGTTTCTAAGAGAAAGTGAGACAGAAATGCAAAAAAGCGTTGTTTTTGGACGGCAATGAAGAAATGACTATGTTTTGCGATTTCTCCTGCTCAGAAAGACTTAGAAAGTTCATAATTGTGGGCAATGTTAAAAATGTCATGAGAAACAAGAATTATGTAAAAGGATTGATGTAAATCATTGTTTCTAAGAGAAAGTGAGACAGAAATGCAAAAAAGCGTTGTTTTTGTACGGCAATGAAGAAATGACTATGTTTTGCGATTTCTCCTGCTCAGAAAGACTTAGAAAGTTGATAATTGTGGGCAATGTTAGAAATGTCATGAGAAACAAGAATTATGTAAAAGGTTTGACGTAAATTATTGTTTCTAAGAGAAAGTGAGACAGGAATGCAAAAAAGCGTTGTTTTTGGACGGCAATGAATAAATGACTATGTTTTGCGATTTCTCCTGCTCAGAAAAACTTAGAAAGTTGATAATTGTGGGCAATGTTAGAAATGTCATGAGAAACAAGAATTATGTAAAAGGTTTGATGTAAATCATTGTTTCTAAGAGAAAGTGAGACAGGAATGCAAAAAAGCGTTGTTTTTGGACGGCAATGAAGAAATGACTATGTTTTGCGATTTCTCCTGCTCAGAAAGACTTAGAAAGTTGATAATTGTGGGCAATGTTAGAAATGTCATGAGAAACAAGAATTATGTAAAAGGTTTGATGTAAATCATTGTTTCTAAGAGAAAGTGAGACAGAAATGCAAAAAAGCGTTGTTTTTGGACGGCAATGAAGAAATGACTATGTTTTGCGATTACTCCTGCTCAGAAAGACTTAGAAAGTTGATAATTGTGGGCAATGTTAGAAATGTCATGAGAAACAAGAATTATGTAAAAGGTTTGATGTAAATCATTGTTTCTAAGAGAAAGTGAGACAGAAATGCAAAAAAGCGTTGTTTTTGGACGGCAATGAAGAAATGACTATGTTTTGCGATTTCTCCTGCTCAGAAAGACTTAGAAAGTTGATAATTGTGGGCAATGTTAGAAATGTCATGAGAAACAAGAATTATGTAAAAGGTTTGATGTAAATCATTGTTTCTAAGAGAAAGTGAGACAGGAATGCAAAAAAGCGTTGTTTTTGGACGGCAATGAAGAAATGACTATGTTTTGCGATTTCTCCTGCTCAGAAAGACTTAGAAAGTTGATAATTGTGGGCAATGTTAGAAATGTCATGAGAAACAAGAATTATGTAAAAGGTTTGATGTAAATCATTGTTTCTAAGAGAAAGTGAGACAGAAATGCAAAAAAGCGTTGTTTTTGGACGGCAATGAAGAAATGACTTTGTTTTGCGATTTCTCCTGCTCAGAAAGACTTAGAAAGTTGATAATTGTGGGCAATGTTAGAAATGTCATGAGAAACAAGAATTATGTAAAAGGTTTGATGTAAATCATTGTTTCTAAGAGAAAGTGAGACAGAAATGCAAAAAAGCGTTGTTTTTGGACGGCAATGAAGAAATGACTATGTTTTGCAATTTCTCGTGCTCAGAAAGACTTAGAAAGTTAATAATTGTGGGCAATGTTAGAAATGTCATGAGAAACAAGAATTATGTAAAAGGATTGATGTAAATCATTGTTTACAAGAGAAAGTGAGACAGAAATGCAAAAAAGCGTTGTTTTTGTACGGCAATGAAGAAATGACTATGTTTTGCGATTTCTCCTGCTCAGAAAGACTTAGAAAGTTGATAATTGTGGGCAATGTTAGAAATGTCATGAGAAACAAGAATTATGTAAAAGGTTTGATGTAAATCATTGTTTCTAAGAGAAAGTGAGACAGAAATGCAAAAAAGCGTTGTTTTTGGACGGCAATGAAGAAATGACTATGTTTTGCAATTTCTCGTGCTCAGAAAGACTTAGAAAGTTGATAATTGTGGGCAATGTTAGAAATGTCATGAGAAACAAGAATTATGTAAAAGGATTGATGTAAATCATTGTTTACAAGAGAAAGTGAGACAGAAATGCAAAAAAGCGTTGTTTTTGTACGGCAATGAAGAAATGACTATGTTTTGCGATTTCTCCTGCTCAGAAAGACTTAGAAAGTTGATAATTGTGGGCAATGTTAGAAATGTCATGAGAAACAAGAATTATGTAAAAGGTTTGATGTAAATCATTGTTTCTAAGAGAAAGTGAGACAGAAATGCAAAAAAGCGTTGTTTTTGGACGGCAATGAAGAAATGACTATGTTTTGCAATTTCTCGTGCTCAGAAAGACTTAGAAAGTTAATAATTGTGGGCAATGTTAGAAATGTCATGAGAAACAAGAATTATGTAAAAGGATTGATGTAAATCATTGTTTACAAGAGAAAGTGAGACAGAAATGCAAAAAAGCGTTGTTTTTGGACGGCAATGAAGAAATGACTATGTTTTGCGATTTCTCCTGCTCAGAAAGACTTAGAAAGTTGATAATTGTGGGCAATGTTAGAAATGTCATGAGAAACAAGAATTATGTAAAAAGGTTTGATGTAAATCATTGTTTCTAAGAGAAAGTGAGACAGAAATGCAAAAAAGCGTTGTTTTTGGACGGCAATGAAGAAATGACTATGTTTTGCAATTTCTCGTGCTCAGAAAGACTTAGAAAGTTGATAATTGTGGGCAATGTTAGAAATGA
>NW_027447305.1:0-33664 GCF_038048845.1 Mixophyes fleayi | reverse complement strand
TATGAATTGAATCATGAATCATAAATCATGAATTGAATCATGAATTGAATCATGAATCATCAATTGAATCATGAATCATGAATTAAATCATGAATCATAAATCATAAATCAAATCATGAATCATGAATTAAATCATGAATCATGAATCATGAATTGAATCATGAATCATGAATTAAATCATGAATCATAAATCATAAATCGAATCATGAATCATGAATCGAATCATGAATCATGAATTGAATCATGAATCATGAATCATGAATCATGAATCATGAATCATGAATTGAATCTTGAATCATGAATCATGAATCGAATCATGAATCATGAATCATAAATCATGAATCATGAATCGAATCATGAATCATGATTCAAATCATGAATCATGAATCATGAATCATGAATCATGAAATGGATCATGAATCATGAATCATGAATTGAATCATGAATCTTGAATTATGAATCATGAATCATGAATCATGAATTGAATCATGAATCATGAATCATGAATTGAATCATGAATCTTGAATTATGAATCATGAATCATGAATCATGAATTGAATCATGGATCATGAATCATGAATTGAATATTGAATCATGAATCATGAATTGAACCATGAATCATTAATTATGAATTAAATAATGAATCATGAATCGAATCATGAATCATAAATTGAATCATGAATCATGAATTGAATCATGAATCATGAATCATGAATTAAATCATGAATCATGAATCATGAATTGAATCATAAATCATGAATTGAATAATGAATCCTGAATCATGAATTGAACCATGAATCATGAATTATGAATTGAATAATGAATCATGAATCATGAATTGAATAATGAATCATGAATCGAATCATGACTCATGAATTAAATCATGAATCATGAATTGAATCATGAATCATAAATCATGAATTGAATCATGAATTAAATCATGAATCATAAATCATGAATTGAATCATGAATCATGAATTGAATCATGAATCATGAATCATAAATCCTGAAATGAATCATGAATCATGAATTGAATCATAAATCATGAATCATGAATCATGAATTGAATCATGAATCATGAATCATGAATCATGGATTTAATCATGAATTGAATCATAAATCATGAATCATGAATTGAATCATGAATCATGAATCATGAATTGAATCATGAATCATGAATTGAATCATGAATCATGAATCATGAATCATGAATTGAATCATGAATCATGAATTAAATCATGAGTCATAAATCATAAATCTGAATCATGAATCATGAATCAAATCATGAATCATGAATCATGAATTGAATCATGAATCATGAATCATGAATCATGAATCATGAATTGAATCATGAATCATGAATCATGAATCGAATCATGAATCATGAATCATGAATCGAATCATGAATCATGAATCATAAATCATGAATCATGAATCGAATCATGAATCATGATTCAAATCATGAATCATGAATCATGAATCATGAAATGAATCATGAATCATGAATTGAATCATGAATCTTGAATTATGAATCATGAATCATGAATCATGAAATGAATCATGAATCATGAATCATGAATTGAATCACAAATCATGAATCATGAATTGAATCATGAATCATGAATCATGAATTGAATCATGAATCATGAATCATGAATTTAACCATGAATCATTAATTATGAATTGAATAGTGAATCATGAATTGAATCATGAATCATGAATTGAATCATGAATCATGAATTATGAATCATGAATTGAATCATGAATCATGAATTATGAATCATGAATTGAATCATTAATCATGAATTGAATCATGAATCATAAATCATGAATTGAATCATGAATTATGAATCATGAATTGAATCATGTATCATGAATTGAATCATGAATCATGAATCATGAAATGAATCATGAATTGAATCGTGAATCATGAATCATGAATTGAATCATGAATCATAAATCATGAATTGAATCATGAATTGGTATGAATCATGAATCATCAATTGAATCATGAATCATGAATTAAATCATGAATCATAAATCATAAATCAAATCATGAATCATGAATCAAATCATGAATCATGAATCATGAATCATGAATTGATTCATGAATCATGAATTAAATCATGAATCATAAATCATAAATCGAATCATGAATCATGAATCGAATCATGAATCATGAATTGAATCATGAATCATGAATCATGAATTGAATCTTGAATCATGAATCATGAATCGAATCATGAATCATGAATCATAAATCATGAATCATGAATCGAATCATGAATCATGATTCAAATCATGAATCATGAATCATGAATCATGAATCATGAAATGAATCATGAATCATGAATTGAATCATGAATCTTGAATTGTGAATCATGATTAATGAATCATGAAATGAATCATGAATCATGAATCATGAATTGAATCATGAATCTTGAATTATGAATCATGAATCATGAATCATGAATTGAATCATGAATCATGAATCATGAATTGAATATTGAATCATGAATCATGAATTGAACCATGAATCATTAATTATGAATTGAATAATGAATCATGAATCGAATCATGAATCATGAATTGAATCATGAATCATGAATTGAATCATGAATTGAATCATGAATCATGCATCATGAATTGAATCATGAATCATGAATCATGAATTGAATCATAAATCATGAATTGAATAATGAATCCTGAATCATGAATTGAACCATGAATCATGAATTATGAATTGAATAATGAATCATGAATCATGAATTGAATAATGAATCATGAATCGAATCATGACTCATGAATTAAATCATGAATCATGAATCATGAATTGAATCATGAATCATAAATCATGAATTGAATCATGAATTAAATCATGAATCATAAATCATGAATTGAATCATGAATCATGAATTGAATCATGAATCATGAATCATAAATCCTGAAATGAATCATGAATCATGAATTGAATCATAAATCATGAATCATGAATCATGAATCATGAATTGAATAATGAATCATGAATCGAATCATGACTCATGAATTAAATCATGAATCATGAATCATGAATTGAATCATGAATCATAAATCATGAATTGAATCATGAATTGAATCATGAATCATGAATCATGAATTGAATCATGAATCATGAATTGAATCATGAATCATGAATCATGAATCATGAATTGAATCATGAATCATGAATTAAATCATGAATCATAAATCATAAATCGAATCATGAATCATGAATCAAATCATGAATCATGAATCATGAATTGAATCATGAATCATGAATCATGAATCATGAATCATGAATTGAATCATGAATCATGAATCATGAATCGAATCATGAATCATGAATCATGAATCGAATCATGAATCATGAATCATAAATCATGAATCATGAATCGAATCATGAATCATGATTCAAATCATGAATCATGAATCATGAATCATGAAATGAATCATGAATCATGAATTGAATCATGAATCTTGAATTATGAATCATGAATCATGAATCATGAAATGAATCATGAATCATGAATCATGAATTGAATCATGAATCATGAATCATGAATTGAATCATGAATCATGAATCATGAATTGAATAATGAATCATGAATCATGAATTTAACCATGAATCATTAATTATGAATTGAATAATGAATCATGAATCGAATCATGAATCATGAATTGAATCATGAATCATGAATTATGAATCATGAATTGAATCATGAATCATGAATTGAATCATGAATCATGAATCATGAAATGAATCATGAATTATGAATCATGAATTGAATCATGAATCATGAATTGAATCATGAATCATGAATCATGAATTGAATCATGAATTGAATCGTGAATCATGATTTATGAATTGAATCATGAATCATAAATCATGAATTGAATCATGAATTGAATCATGAATCATCAATTGAATCATGAATCATGAATCATGAATTAAATCATGAATCATAAATCATAAATCAAATCATGAATCATGAATCAAATCATGAATCATGAATCATGAATCATGAATTGAATCATGAATCATGAATCATGAATTGAATCATGAATCATGAATTAAATCATGAATCATAAATCATAAATTGAATCATGAATCATGAATCGAATCATGAATCATGAATTGAATCATGAATTATGAATCATGAATCATGAATCATGAATTGAATCTTGAATCATGAATCATGAATCGAATCATGAATCATGAATCATAAATCATGAATCATGAATCGAATCATGAATCATGATTCAAATCATGAATCATGAATCATGAATCATGAATCATGAAATGAATCATGAATCATGAATCATGAATTGAATCTTGAATCATGAATCATGAATCGAATCATGAATCATGAATCATAAATCATGAATCATGAATCGAATCATGAATCATGATTCAAATCATGAATCATGAATCATGAATCATGAATCATGAAATGAATCATGAATCATGAATCATGAATTGAATCATGAATCATGAATCATGAATTGAATCATGAATCATGAATCATGAATTGAATAATGAATCATGAATCATGAATTGAACCATGAATCATTAATTATGAATTGAATAATGAATCATGAATCGAATCATGAATCATGAATCATGAATTATGAATCATGAATTGAATCATGAATCATGAATTGAATCATGAATCATGAATCATGAATTGAATCATGAATCATGAATCATGAATTGAATCATGAATCATAAATCATGAATTGAATCATGAATTGAATCATGAATCATGAATCATGAATTAAATCATGAATCATAAATCATAAATCAAATCATGAATCATGAATCAAATCATGAATCATGAATCATGAATTGAATCATGAATCATTAATCATGAATTGAATCATGAATCATGAATCATGAATCCTGAAATGAATCATGAATCATGAATTGAATCATGAATCATGAATCATGAATCATGATTCAAATCATGAATCATGAATCATGAATCATGAAATGAATCATGAATCATGAATTGAATCATGAATCTTGAATTATGAATCATGAATCATGAATCATGAAATGAATCATGAATCATGAATCATGAATTGAATCATGAATCATGAATCATGAATTGAATAATGAATCATGAATCATGAATTTAACCATGAATCATTAATTATGAATTGAATATTGAATCATGAATCGAATCATGAATCATGAATTGAATCATGAATTATGAATCATGAATTGAACCATGAATCATTAATTATGAATTGAATAATGAATCATGAATCGAATGATGAATCATGAATTGAATCATGAATCATGAATTAAATCATGAATTGAATCATGAATCATGAATTGAATCATGAATCATGAATCATGAATTGAATCATAAATCATGAATTGAATAATGAATCCTGAATCATGAATTGAACCATGAATCATGAATTATGAATTGAATAATGAATCATGAATCATGAATTGAATAAAGAATCATGAATCGAATCATGACTCATGAATTAAATCATGAATCATGAATCATGAATTGAATCATGAATCATAAATCATGAATTGAATCATGAATCATGAATTGAATCATGAATCATGAATCATAAATCCTGAAATGAATCATGAATCATGAATTGAATCATAAATCATGAATCATGAATCATGAATCATGAATTGAATCATGAATCATGAATCATGGATTTAATCATGAATTGAATCATAAATCATGAATCGTGAATTGAATCATGAATCATGAATCATGAATTGAATAATGAATCCTGAATCATGAATTGAGCCATGAATCATGAATTATGAATTGAATAATGAATCATGAATCATGAATTGAATAATGAATCATGAATCGAATCATGACTCATGAATTAAATCATGAATAATGAATCATGAATTGAATCATGAATCATAAATCATGAATTGAATCATGAATTAAATCATGAATCATAAATCATGAATTGAATCATGAATCATGAATTGAATCATGAATCATGAATCATAAATCCTGAAATGAATCATGAATCATGAATTGAATCATAAATCATGAATCATGAATCATGAATCATGAATTGAATCATGAATCATGAATCATGAATCATGGATTTAATCATGAATTGAATCATAAATCATGAATCATGAATTGAATCTTGAATCATGAATCATGAATTGAATCATGAATCATGAATTGAATCATGAATTGAATCATGAATCATGAATTAAATCATGAGTCATAAATCATAAATCGAATCATGAATCATGAATCAAATCATGAATCATGAATCATGAATTGAATCATGAATCATGAATCATGAATCATGAATCATGAATTGAATCATGAATCATGAATCGAATCATGAATCATGAATCATGAATCGAATCATGAATCATGAATCATAAATCATGAATCATGAATCGAATCATGAATCATGATTCAAATCATGAATCATGAATCATGAATCATGAAATGAATCATGAATCATGAATTGAATCATGAATCTTGAATTATGAATCATGAATCATGAATCATGAAATGAATCATGAATCATGAATCATGAATTGAATCATAAATCATGAATCATGAATTGAATCATGAATCATGAATCATGAATTGAATAATGAATCATGAATCATGAATTTAACCATGAATCATTAATTATGAATTGAATAGTGAATCATGAATCGAATCATGAATCATGAATTGAATCATGAATCATGAATTATGAATCATGAATTGAATCATGAATCATGAATTGAATCATGAATCATAAATCATGAATTGAATCATGAATTATGAATCATGAATTGAATCATGAATCATGAATTGAATCATGAATCATGAATCATGAATTGAATCATGAATTGAATCGTGAATCATGAATCATGAATTGAATCATGAATCATAAATCATGAATTGAATCATGAATTGAATCATGAATCATCAATTGAATCATGAATCATGAATCATGAATTAAATCATGAATCATAAATCATAAATCAAATCATGAATCATGAATCATGAATCATGAATTGAATCATGAATCATGAATTAAATCATGAATCATAAATCATAAATCGAATCATGAATCATGAATCGAATCATGAATCATGAATTGAATCATGAATCATGAATCATGAATCATGAATCATGAATCATGAATTGAATCTTGAATCATAAATCATAAATCGAATCATGAATCATGAATCGAATCATGAATCATGAATTGAATCATGAATCATGAATCATGAATCATGAATCATGAATCATGAATTGAATCTTGAATCATGAATCATGAATCGAATCATGAATCATGAATCATAAATCATGAATCATGAATCGAATCATGAATCATGATTCAAATCATGAATCATGAATCATGAAATGAATCATGAATCATGAATCATGAATTGAATCATGAATCTTGAATTGTGAATCATGATTAATGAATCATGAAATGAATCATGAATCATGAATCATGAATTGAATCATGAATCTTGAATTATGAATCATGAATCATGAATCATGAATTGAATCATGAATCATGAATCATGAATTGAATATTGAATCATGAATCATGAATTGAACCATGAATCATTAATTATGAATTGAATAATGAATCATGAATCGAATCATGAATCATGAATTGAATCATGAATCATGAATTGAATCATGAATTGAATCATGAATCATGAATCATGAATTGAATCATGAATCATGAATCATAAATTGAATCATAAATCATGAATTGAATAATGAATCCTGAATCATGAATTGAACCATGAATCATGAGTTATGAATTGAATAATGAATCATGAATCATGAATTGAATAATGAATCATGAATCGAATCATGACTCATGAATTAAATCATGAATCATGAATTGAATCATGAATCATAAATCATGAATTGACTCATGAATTAAATCATGAATCATAAATCATGAATTGAATCATGAATCATGAATTGAATCATGAATCATGAATCATAAATCCTGAAATGAATCATGAATCATGAATTGAATCATAAATCATGAATCATGAATCATGAATCATGAATTGAATCATGAATCATGAATCATGAATCATGGATTTAATCATGAATTGAATCATAAATCATGAATCATGAATTGAATCATGAATCATGAATCATGAATTGAATCATGAATCATGAATTGAATCATGAATCATGAATCATGAATCATGAATTGAATCATGAATCATGAATTAAATCATGAGTCATAAATCATAAATCGAATCATGAATCATGAATCAAATCATGAATCATGAATCATGAATTGAATCATGAATCATGAATCATGAATCATGAATCATGAATTGAATCATGAATCATGAATCATGAATCGAATCATGAATCATGAATCATGAATCGAATCATGAATCATGAATCATAAATCATGAATCATGAATCGAATCATGAATCATGATTCAAATCATGAATCATGAATCATGAATCATGAATTGAATCATGAATTGTGAATTATGAATCATGAATCATGAATTGAATCATGAATCATGAATCATGAATTGAATCATGAATCATGAATCATGAATTGAATAATGAATCATGAATCATGAATTTAACCATGAATCATTAATTATGAATTGAATAATAAATCATTAATCGAATCATGAATCATGAATTGAATCATGAATCATGAATTATGAATCATGAATTGAATCATGAATCATGAATTGAATCATGAATCATGAATCATGAATTGAATCATGAATTATGAATCATGAATTGAATCATGAATCATGAATTGAATCATGAATCATGAATCATGAATTGAATCATGAATTGAATCGTGAATCATGAATCATGAATTGAATCATGAATCATAAATCATGAATTGAATCATGAATTGAATCATGAATCATCAATTGATTCATGAATCATGAATCATGAATTAAATCATGAACCATAAATCATAAATCAAATCATGAATCATGAATCAAATCATGAATCAAGAATCATGAATCATGAATTGAATCATGAATCATGAATTAAATCATGAATCATAAATCATAAATCGAATCATGAATCATGAATCGAATCATGAATCATGAATTGAATCATGAATCATGAATCATGAATCATGAATCATGAATCATGAATTGAATCTTGAATCATGAATCATGAATCGAATCATGAATCATGAATCATAAATCATGAATCATGAATCGAATCATGAATCATGATTCAAATCATGAATCATGAATCATGAATCGAATCATGAATCATGAATCATAAATCATGAATCATGAATCGAATCATGAATCATGATTCAAATCATGAATCATGAATCATGAATCATGAATCATGAAATGAATCATGAATCATGAATCATGAATTGAATCATGAATCTTGAATTGTGAATCATGATTAATGAATCATGAAATGAATCATGAATCATGAATCATGAATTGAATCATGAATCATGAATCATGAATTGAATCATGAATCATGAATCATGAATTGAATAATGAATCATGAATCATGAATTGAACCATGAATCATTAATTATGAATTGAATAATGAATCATGAATCGAATCATGAATCATGAATCATGAATTATGAATCATGAATTGAATCATGAATCATGAATTGAATCATGAATCATGAATCATGAATTGAATCATTAATTGAATCATGAATCATGAATCATGAATTGAATCATGAATCATAAATCATGAATTGAATCATGAATTGAATCATGAATTGAATCATGAATCATGAATCATAAATCAAATCATGAATCATGAATCAAATCATGAATCATGAATCATGAATTGAATCATGAATCATTAATCATGAATTGAATCATGAATCATGAATCATGAATCCTGAAATGAATCATGAATCATGAATTGAATCATGAATCATGAATTATGAATCATGAATTGAATCATGAATCATGAATTATGAATCATGAATTGAATCATGAATTAAATCATGAATCATGAATCATGAATTGAATCATGAATCATGAATCACGAATCATAAATTGAATCATGAATCATGAATCATGAATTTAATCATGAAACATGAATCATGAAACATGAATCATGAATTGAATCATGAATCATGAATCGAATCATGACTCATGAATTAAATCATGAATCATGAATCATGAATTGAATCATGAATCATGATTCAAATCATGAATCATGAATCATGAATCATGAAATGAATCATGAATCATGAATTGAATCATGAATCTTGAATTATGAATCATGAATCATGAATCATGAAATGAATCATGAATCATGAATCATGAATTGAATCATGAATCATGAATCATGAATTGAATCATGAATCATGAATTGAATTATGAATCATGAATCATGAATTTAACCATGAATCATTAATTATGAATTGAATATTGAATCATGAATCGAATCATGAATCATGAATTGAATCATGAATCATGAATTATGAATCATGAATTGAACCATGAATCATTAATTATAAATTGAATAATGAATCATGAATCGAATCATGAATCATGAATTGAATCATAAATCATGAATTGAATAATGAATCCTGAATCATGAATTGAACCATGAATCATGAATTATGAATTGAATAATGAATCATGAATCATGAATTGAATAATGAATCATGAATCGAATCATGACTCATGAATTAAATCATGAATCATGAATCATGAATTGAATCATGAATCATAAATCATGAATTGAATCATGAATTAAATCATGAATCATAAATCATGAATTGAATCATGAATCATGAATTGAATCATGAATCATGAATCATAAATCCTGAAATGAATCATGAATCATGAATTGAATCATAAATCATGAATCATGAATCATGAATCATGAATTGAATCATGAATCATGAATCATGAATCATGGATTTAATCATGAATTGAATCATAAATCATGAATCATGAATTGAATCATGAATCATGAATTGAATAATGAATCCTGAATCATGAATTGAACCATGAATCATGAATTATGAATTGAATAATGAATCATGAATCATGAATTGAATAATGAATCATGAATCGAATCATGACTCATGAATTAAATCATGAATCATGAATCATGAATTGAATCATGAATCATAAATCATGAATTGAATCATGAATTAAATCATGAATCATAAATCATGAATTGAATCATGAATCATGAATTGAATCATGAATCATGAATCATAAATCCTGAAATGAATCATGAATCATGAATTGAATCATAAATCATGAATCATGAATCATGAATTGAATCATGAATCATGAATCATGAATCATGGATTTAATCATGAATTGAATCATAAATCATGAATCATGAATTGAATCATGTATCATGAATCATGAATTGAATCATGAATCATGAATTGAATCATGAATTGAATCATGAATCATGAATTAAATCATGAGTCATAAATCATAAATCGAATCATGAATCATGAATCAAATCATGAATCATGAATCATGAATTGAATCATGAATCATGAATCGAATCATGAATCATGAATCATGAATCGAATCATGAATCATGAATCATAAATCATGAATCATGAATCGAATCATGAATCATGATTCAAATCATGAATCATGAATCATGAATCATGAAATGAATCATGAATCATGAATTGAATCATGAATCTTGAATTATGAATCATGAATCATGAATCATGAAATGAATCATGAATCATGAATCATGAATTGAATCATGAATCATGAATCATGAATTGAATCATGAATCATGAATCATGAATTGAATAATGAATCATGAATCATGAATTTAACCATGAATCATTAATTATGAATTGAATAATGAATCATGAATCGAATCATGAATCATGAATTGAATCATGAATCATGAATTATAAATCATGAATTGAATCATGAATCATGAATTGAATCATGAATCATGAATCATGAATTGAATCATGAATTATGAATCATGAATTGAATCATGAATCATGAATTGAATCATGAATCATAAATCATGAATTGAATCATGAATTGAATCGTGAATCATGAATCATGAATTGAATCATGAATCATAAATCATGAATTGAATCATGAATTAAATCATGAATCATCAATTGAATCATGAATCATGAATCATGAATTAAATCATGAATCATAAATCATAAATCAAATCATGAATCATGAATCAAATCATGAATCATGAATCATGAATCATGAATTGAATCATGAATCATGAATTAAATCATGAATCATAAATCATAAATCGAATCATGAATCATGAATTGAATCATGAATCATGAATTGAATCATGAATCATGAATCATGAATCATGAATCATGAATCATGAATTGAATCTTGAATCATGAATCATGAATCGAATCATGAATCATGAATCATAAATCATGAATCATGAATCGAATCATGAATCATGATTCAAATCATGAATCATGAATCATGAATCATGAATCATGAAATGAATCATGAATCATGAATCATGAATTGAATCATGAATCTTGAATTGTGAATCATGATTATTGAATCATGAAATGAATCATGAATCATGAATCATGAATTGAATCATGAATCTTGAATTATGAATCATGAATCATGAATCATGAATTGAATCATGAATCATGAATCATGAATTGAATATTGAATCATGAATCATGAATTGAACCATGAATCATTAATTATGAATTGAATAATGAATCATGAATCGAATCATGAATCATGAATTGAATAATGAATCATGAATCGAATCATGAATCATGAATTGAATCATGAATCATGAATTGAATCATGAATCATGAATCATGAATTGAATCATGAATCATGAATCATGAATTGAATCATAAATCATGAATTGAATAATGAATCCTGAATCATGAATTGAACCATGAATCATGAATTATGAATTGAATAATGAATCATGAATCATGAATTGAATAATGAATCATGAATCGAATCATGACTCATGAATTAAATCATGAATCATGAATCATGAATTGAATCATGTATCATGAATCATGAATTGAATCATGAATCATGAATTGAATCATGAATTGAATCATGAATCATGAATTAAATCATGAGTCATAAATCATAAATCGAATCATGAATCATGAATCAAATCATGAATCATGAATCATGAATTGAATCATGAATCATGAATCGAATCATGAATCATGAATCATGAATCGAATCATGAATCATGAATCATAAATCATGAATCATGAATCGAATCATGAATCATGATTCAAATCATGAATCATGAATCATGAATCATGAAATGAATCATGAATCATGAATTGAATCATGAATCTTGAATTATGAATCATGAATCATGAATCATGAAATGAATCATGAATCATGAATCATGAATTGAATCATGAATCATGAATCATGAATTGAATCATGAATCATGAATCATGAATTGAATAATGAATCATGAATCATGAATTTAACCATGAATCATTAATTATGAATTGAATAATGAATCATGAATCGAATCATGAATCATGAATTGAATCATGAATCATGAATTATAAATCATGAATTGAATCATGAATCATGAATTGAATCATGAATCATGAATCATGAATTGAATCATGAATTATGAATCATGAATTGAATCATGAATCATGAATTGAATCATGAATCATAAATCATGAATTGAATCATGAATTGAATCGTGAATCATGAATCATGAATTGAATCATGAATCATAAATCATGAATTGAATCATGAATTAAATCATGAATCATCAATTGAATCATGAATCATGAATCATGAATTAAATCATGAATCATAAATCATAAATCAAATCATGAATCATGAATCAAATCATGAATCATGAATCATGAATCATGAATTGAATCATGAATCATGAATTAAATCATGAATCATAAATCATAAATCGAATCATGAATCATGAATTGAATCATGAATCATGAATTGAATCATGAATCATGAATCATGAATCATGAATCATGAATCATGAATTGAATCTTGAATCATGAATCATGAATCGAATCATGAATCATGAATCATAAATCATGAATCATGAATCGAATCATGAATCATGATTCAAATCATGAATCATGAATCATGAATCATGAATCATGAAATGAATCATGAATCATGAATCATGAATTGAATCATGAATCTTGAATTGTGAATCATGATTATTGAATCATGAAATGAATCATGAATCATGAATCATGAATTGAATCATGAATCTTGAATTATGAATCATGAATCATGAATCATGAATTGAATCATGAATCATGAATCATGAATTGAATATTGAATCATGAATCATGAATTGAACCATGAATCATTAATTATGAATTGAATAATGAATCATGAATCGAATCATGAATCATGAATTGAATAATGAATCATGAATCGAATCATGAATCATGAATTGAATCATGAATCATGAATTGAATCATGAATCATGAATCATGAATTGAATCATGAATCATGAATCATGAATTGAATCATAAATCATGAATTGAATAATGAATCCTGAATCATGAATTGAACCATGAATCATGAATTATGAATTGAATAATGAATCATGAATCATGAATTGAATAATGAATCATGAATCGAATCATGACTCATGAATTAAATCATGAATCATGAATCATGAATTGAATCATGAATCATAAATCATGAATTGAATCATGAATTAAATCATGAATCATAAATCATGAATTGAATCATGAATCATGAATTGAATCATGAATCATGAATCATAAATCCTGAAATGAATCATGAATCATGAATTGAATCATAAATCATGAATCATGAATCATGAATCATGAATTGAATCATGAATCATGAATCATGGATTTAATCATGAATTGAATCATAAATCATGAATCATAAATTGAATCATAAATCCTGAAATGAATCATGAATCATGAATTGAATCATAAATCATGAATCATGAATTGAATCATGAATCATGAATCATGAATCATGGATTTAATCATGAATTGAATCATAAATCATGAATCATGAATTGAATCATGAATCATGAACCATGAATTGAATCATGAATCATGAATTGAATGATGAATCATGAATCATGAATCATGAATCATGAATTGAATCATGAATCATGAATTAAATCATGAGTCATAAATCATAAATCGAATCATGAATCATGAATCAAATCATGAATCATGAATCATGAATTGAATCATGAATCATGAATCATGAATCATGAATCATGAATTGAATCATGAATCATGAATCATGAATCGAATCATGAATCATGAATCATGAATCGAATCATGAATCATGAATCATAAATCATGAATCATGAATCGAATCATGAATCATGATTCAAATCATGAATCATGAATCATGAATCATGAAATGAATCATGAATCATGAATTGAATCATGAATCTTGAATTATGAATCATGAATCATGAATCATGAAATGAATCATGAATCATGAATCATGAATTGAATCATGAATCATGAATCATGAATTGAATCATGAATCATGAATCATGAATTGAATAATGAATCATGAATCATGAATTTAACCATGAATCATTAATTATGAATTGAATAATGAATCATGAATCGAATCATGAATCATGAATTGAATCATGAATCATGAATTATGAATCATGAATTGAATCATGAATCATGAATTGAATCATGAATCATGAATCATGAATTGAATCATGAATTATGAATCATGAATTGAATCATGAATCATGAATTGAATCATGAATCATAAATCATGAATTGAATCATGAATTGAATCGTGAATCATGAATCATGAATTGAATCATGAATCATAAATCATGAATTGAATCATGAATTGAATCATGAATCATCAATTGAATCATGAATCATGAATCATGAATTAAATCATGAATCATAAATCATAAATCAAATCATGAATCATGAATCAAATCATGAATCATGAATCATGAATCATGAATTGAATCATGAATCATGAATTAAATCATGAATCATAAATCATAAATCGAATCATGAATCATGAATCGAATCATGAATCATGAATTGAATCATGAATCATGAATCATGAATCATGAATCATGAATTGAATCTTGAATCATGAATCATGAATCGAATCATGAATCATGAATCATAAATCATGAATCATGAATCGAATCATGAATCATGATTCAAATCATGAATCATGAATCATGAATCATGAATCATAAAATGAATCATGAATCATGAATCATGAATTGAATCATGAATCTTGAATTGTGAATCATGATTAATGAATCATGAAATGAATCATGAATCATGAATCATGAATCATGAATTGAATAATGAATCATGAATCATGAATTGAACCATGAATCATTAATTATGAATTGAATAATGAATCATGAATCGAATCATGAATCATGAATCATGAATTATGAATCATGAATTGAATCATGAATCATGAATTGAATCATGAATCATGAATCATGAATTGAATCATGAATTGAATCATGAATCATGAATCATGAATTGAATCATGAATCATAAATCATGAATTGAATCATGAATTGAATCATGAATCATGAATCATGAATTAAATCATGAATCATAAATCATAAATCAAATCATGAATCATGAATCAAATCATGAATCATGAATCATGAATTGAATCATGAATCATGAATCATGAATTGAATCATGAATCATGAATCATGAATCCTGAAATGAATCATGAATCATGAATTGAATCATGAATCATGAATTATGAATCATGAATTGAATCATGAATCATGAATTATGAATCATGAATTGAATCATGAATTAAATCATGAATCATGAATCATGAATTGAATCATGAATCATGAATCACGAATCATAAATTGAATCATGAATCATGAATCATGAATTTAATCATGAAACATGAATCATGAAACATGAATCATGAATTGAATCATGAATCATGAATCGAATCATGACTCATGAATTAAATCATGAATCATGAATCATGAATTGAATCATGAATCATGAATCATGAATTGAATCATGAATTAAATCATGAATCATAAATTATGAATTGAATCATGAATCATGAATTGAATCATGAATCATGAATCATGAATTAAATCATGAATCATAAATTATAAATCAAATCATGAATCATGAATCGAATCATGAATCATGAATTGAATCATGAATCATGAATCATAAATCCTAAAATGAATCATGAATCATGAATTGAATCATGAATCATGAATCATGAATCATGAATCATGAATTGAATCATGAATCATGAATCATGGATTTAATCATGAATTGAATCATAAATCATGAATCATGAATTGAATCATGAATCATGAATCATAAATCATGAATTGAATCATGAATCATGAATCATGAATTGAATCATGAATCATGAATTGAATCATGAATCATGAATCATGAATCCTAAAATGAATCATGAATCATGAATTGAATCATGAATCATGAATCATGAATCATGAATCATGAATTGAATCATGAATCATGAATCATGGATTTAATCATGAATTGAATCATAAATCATGAATCATGAATTGAATCATGAATCATGAATCATAAATCATGAATTGAATCATGAATCATGAATCATGAATTGAATCATGAATCATGAATTGAATCATGAATTGAATCATGAATCATGAATCATAAATCCTGAAATGAATCATGAATCATGAATTGAATCATAAATCATGAATCATGAATCATGAATTGAATCATGAATCATGAATCATGAATCATGGATTTAATCATAAATCATGAATCATGAATTGAATCATGAATCATGAATTGAATCATGAATCATGAATCATGAATTGAATCATGAATCATGAATCATGAATTGAATCATGAATCATGAATCATGAATTGAATCATGAATCATGAATCATGAATCGAATCATGAATCATGAATCATGAATCGAATCATGAATCATGAATCATAAATCATGAATCATGAATCGAATCATGAATCATGATTCAAATCATGAATCATGAATCATGAATCATGAAATGAATCATGAATCATGAATTGAATCATGAATCTTGAATTATGAATCATGAATCATGAATCATGAAATGAATCATGAATCATGAATCATGAATTGAATAATGATTCATGAATCATGAATTGAATCATGAATCATGAATCATGAATTGAATAATGAATCATGAATCATGAATTTAACCATGAATCATTAATTATGAATTGAATAATGAATCATGAATCGAATCATGAATCATGAATTGAATCATGAATCATGAATTATGAATCATGAATTGAATCATGAATCATGAATTGAATCATGAATCATGAATCATGAATTGAATAATGAATCATGAATCATGAATTTAACCATGAATCATTAATTATGAATTGAATAATGAATCATGAATCGAATCATGAATCATGAATTGAATCATGAATCATGAATTATGAATCATGAATTGAATCATGAATCATGAATTGAATCATGAATCATGAATCATGAATTGAATCATGAATTATGAATCATGAATTGAATCATGAATCATGAATTGAATCATGAATCATGAATCATGAATTGAATCATGAATTGAATCGTGAATCATGAATCATGAATTGAATCATGAATCATAAATCATGAATTGAATCATGAATTGAATCATGAATCATCAATTGAATCATGAATCATGAATCATGTATTAAATCATGAATCATAAATCATAAATCAAATCATGAATCATGAATCAAATCATGAATCATGAATTGAATCATAAATCATGAATTAAATCATGAATCATAAATCATACATCGAATCATGAATCATGAATCGAATCATGAATCATGAATTGAATCATGAATCATGAATCATGAATCATGAATCATGAATTGAATCTTGAATCATGAATCATGAATCGAATCATGAATCATGAATCATAAATCATGAATCATGAATCGAATCATGAATCATGATTCAAATCATGAATCATGAATCATGAATCATGAAATGAATCATGAATCATGAATCATGAATTGAATCATGAATCTTGAATTGTGAATCATGATTAATGAATCATGAAATGAATCATGAATCATGAATCATGAATTGAATCATGAATCATGAATTGAATCATGAATCATGAATCATGAATTGAATAATGAATCATGAATCATGAATTGAACCATGAATCATTAATTATGAATTGAATAATGAATCATGAATCGAATCATGAATCATGAATCATGAATTATGAATCATGAATTGAATCATGAATCATGAATTGAATCATGAATCATGAATTGAATCATGAATTGAATCATGAATCATGAATCATGAATTGAATCATGAATCATAAATCATGAATTGAATCATGAATTGAATCATGAATCATGAATCATGAATTAAATCATGAATCATAAATCATAAATCAAATCATGAATCATGAATCAAATCATGAATCATGAATCATGATTGAATCATGAATCATGAATTGAATCATGAATCATGAATCATGAATCTGAAATGAATCATGAATCATGAATTGAATCATGAATCATGAATTATGAATCATGAATTGAATCATGAATCATGAATTATGAATCATGAATTGAATCATGAATTAAATCATGAATCATGAATCATGAATTGAATCATGAATCATGAATCACGAATCATAAATTGAATCATGAATCATGAATCATGAATTTAATCATGAAACATGAATCATGAAACATGAATCATGAATTGAATCATGAATCATGAATCGAATCATGACTCATGAATTAAATCATGAATCATGAATCATGAATTGAATCATGAATCATGAATCATGAATTGAATCATGAATCATGAATCATGAATTGAATCATGAATTAAATCATGAATCATAAATCATGAATTGAATCATGAATCATGAATTGAATCTTGAATCATGAATCATGAATTAAATCATGAATCATAAATTATAAATCAAATCATGAATCATGAATCATGAATTGAATCATGAATCATGAATCATAAATCCTGAAATGAATCATGAATCATGAATTGAATCATGAATCATGAATCATGAATCATGAATCATGAATCATGAATTGAATCATGAATCATGAATCATAAATCATGAATTGAATCATAAATCATGAATCATGAATTGAATCATGAATCATGAATCATAAATCATGAATTGAATCATGAATCATGAATCATGAATTGAATCATGAATCATGAATTGAATCATGAATCATGAATCATGAATCATGAATTGAATCATGAATCATGAATTAAATCATGAATCATAAATCATAAATCGAATCATGAATCATGAATCAAATCATGAATCATGAATTGAATCATGAATCATGAATCATGAATCATGAATTGAATCATGAATCATGAATCATGAATTGAATAATGAATCATGAATCATGAATTTAACCATGAATCATTAATTATGAATTGAATAATGAATCATGAATCGAATCATGAATCATGAATTGAATCATGAATCATGAATTATGAATCATGAATTGAATCATGAATCATGAATTGAATCATGAATCATGAATCATGAATTGAATAATGAATCATGAATCATGAATTTAACCATGAATCAGTAATTATGAATTGAATAATGAATCATGAATCGAATCATGAATCATGAATTGAATCATGAATCATGAATTATGAATCATGAATTGAATCATGAATCATGAATTGAATCATGAATCATGAATCATGAATTGAATCATGAATTATGAATCATGAATTGAATCATGAATCATGAATTGAATCATGAATCATGAATCATGAATTAAATCATGAATTGAATCGTGAATCATGAATCATGAATTGAATCATGAATCATAAATCATGAATTGAATCATGAATTGAATCATGAATCATCAATTGAATCATGAATCATGAATCATGAATTAAATCATGAATCATAAATCATAAATCATATCATGAATCATGAATCAAATCATGAATCATGAATCATGAATCATGAATTGAATCATGAATCATGAATTAAATCATGAATCATAAATCATGAATCGAATCATGAATCATGAATCGAATCATGAATCATGAATTGAATCATGAATCATGAATCATGAATCATGAATCATGAATTGAATCTTGAATCATGAATCATGAATCGAATCATGAATCATGAATCATAAATCATGAATCATGAATCGAATCATGAATCATGATTCAAATCATGAATCATGAAATGAATCATGAATCATGAATTGAATCATGAATCTTGAATTGTGAATCATGATTAATGAATCATGAAATGAATCATGAATCATGAATCATGAATTGAATCATGAATCATGAATTGAATCATGAATCATGAATCATGAATTGAATAATGAATCATGAATCATGAATTGAACCATGAATCATTAATTATGAATTGAATAATGAATCATGAATCGAATCATGAATCATGAATCATGAATTATGAATCATGAATTGAATCATGAATCATGAATTGAATCATGAATCATGAATTGAATCATGAATTGAATCATGAATCATGAATCATGAATTGAATCATGAATCATAAATCATGAATTGAATCATGAATCATGAATCATGAATTAAATCATGAATCATAAATCATAAATCAAATCATGAATCATGAATCAAATCATGAATCATGAATCATGAATTGAATCATGAATCATGAATTGAATCATGAATCATGAATCATGAATCCTGAAATGAATCATGAATCATGAATTGAATCATGAATCATGAATTATGAATCATGAATTGAATCATGAATCATGAATTATGAATCATGAATTGAATCATGAATTAAATCATGAATCATGAATCATGAATTGAATCATGAATCATGAATCACGAATCATAAATTGAATCATGAATCATGAATCATGAATTTAATCATGAAACATGAATCATGAAACATGAATCATGAATTGAATCATGAATCATGAATCGAATCATGACTCATGAATTAAATCATGAATCATGAATCATGAATTGAATCATGAATCATGAATCATGAATTGAATCATGAATTAAATCATGAATCATAAATCATGAATTGAATCATGAATCATGAATTGAATCATGAATCATGAATCATGAATTAAATCATGAATCATAAATTATAAATCAAATCATGAATCATGAATCATGAATTGAATCATGAATCATGAATCATAAATCCTGAAATGAATCATGAATCATGAATTGAATCATGAATCATGAATCATGAATCATGAATCATGAATCATGAATTGAATCATGAATCATGAATCATGAATCATAAATCATGAATTGAATCATAAATCATGAATCATGAATTGAATCATGAATCATGAATCATAAATCATGAATTGAATCATGAATCATGAATCATGAATCGAATCATGAATCATGAATCATGAATCGAATCATGAATCATGAATCATAAATCATGAATCATGAATCGAATCATGAATCATGATTCAAATCATGAATCATGAATCATGAATCATGAAATGAATCATGAATCATGAATTGAATCATGAATCTTGAATTATGAATCATGAATCATGAATCATGAAATGAATCATGAATCATGAATCATGAATTGAATAATGATTCATGAATCATGAATTGAATCATGAATCATGAATCATGAATTGAATAATGAATCATGAATCATGAATTTAACCATGAATCATTAATTATGAATTGAATAATGAATCATGAATCGAATCATGAATCATGAATTGAATCATGAATCATGAATTATGAATCATGAATTGAATCATGAATCATGAATTGAATCATGAATCATGAATTGAATAATGAATCATGAATCATGAATTTAACCATGAATCATTAATTATGAATTGAATAATGAATCATGAATCGAATCATGAATCATGAATTGAATCATGAATCATGAATTATGAATCATGAATTGAATCATGAATCATGAATTATGAATCATGAATTGAATCATGAATTATGAATCATGAATTGAATCATGAATCATGAATTGAATCATGAATCATGAATCATGAATTGAATCATGAATTGAATCGTGAATCATGAATCATGAATTGAATCATGAATCATAAATCATGAATTGAATCATGAATTGAATCATGAATCATCAATTGAATCATGAATCATGAATCATGAATTAAATCATGAATCATAAATCATAAATCAAATCATGAATCATGAATCAAATCATGAATCATGAATCATGAATCATGAATTGAATCATAAATCATGAATTAAATCATGAATCATAAATCATACATCGAATCATGAATCATGAATCGAATCATGAATCATGAATTGAATCATGAATCATGAATCATGAATCATGAATCATGAATCATGAATTGAATCTTGAATCATGAATCATGAATCGAATCATGAATCATGAATCATAAATCATGAATCATGAATCGAATCATGAATCATGATTCAAATCATGAATCATGAATCATGAATCATGAAATGAATCATGAATCATGAATCATGAATTGAATCATGAATCTTGAATTGTGAATCATGATTAATGAATCATGAATCATGAATCATGAATTGAATCATGAATCATGAATTGAATCATGAATCATGAATCATGAATTGAATAATGAATCATGAATCATGAATTGAACCATGAATCATTAATTATGAATTGAATAATGAATCATGAATCGAATCATGAATCATGAATCATGAATTATGAATCATGAATTGAATCATGAATCATGAATTGAATCATGAATCATGAATTGAATCATGAATTGAATCATGAATCATGAATCATGAATTGAATCATGAATCATAAATCATGAATTGAATCATGAATTGAATCATGAATCATGAATCATGAATTAAATCATGAATCATAAATCATAAATCAAATCATGAATCATGAATCAAATCATGAATCATGAATCATGAATTGAATCATGAATCATGAATTGAATCATGAATCATGAATCATGAATCCTGAAATGAATCATGAATCATGAATTGAATCATGAATCATGAATTATGAATCATGAATTGAATCATGAATCATGAATTATGAATCATGAATTGAATCATGAATTAAATCATGAATCATGAATCATGAATTGAATCATGAATCATGAATCACGAATCATAAATTGAATCATGAATCATGAATCATGAATTTAATCATGAAACATGAATCATGAAACATGAATCATGAATTGAATCATGAATCATGAATCGAATCATGACTCATGAATTAAATCATGAATCATGAATTGAATCATGAATCATGAATCATGAATTGAATCATGAATCATGAATCATGAATTGAATCATGAATTAAATCATGAATCATAAATCATGAATTGAATCATGAATCATGAATTGAATCATGAATCATGAATCATGAATTAAATCATGAATCTTAAATTATAAATCAAATCATGAATCATGAATCATGAATTGAATCATGAATCATGAATCATAAATCCTGAAATGAATCATGAATCATGAATTGAATCATGAATCATGAATCATGAATCATGAATCATGAATCATGAATTGAATCATGAATCATGAATCATGAATCATAAATCATGAATTGAATCATAAATCATGAATCATGAATTGAATCATGAATCATGAATCATAAATCATGAATTGAATCATGAATCATGAATCATGAATTGAATCATGAATCATGAATTGAATCATGAATCATGAATCATGAATCATGAATTGAATCATGAATCATGAATTAAATCATGAATCATAAATCATAAATCGAATCATGAATCATGAATCAAATCATGAATCGTGAATTGAATCATGAATCATGAATCATGAATCATGAATCATGAATTGAATCATGAATCATGAATCATGAATTGAATAATGAATCATGAATCATGAATTTAACCATGAATCATTAATTATGAATTGAATAATGAATCATGAATCGAATCATGAATCATGAATTGAATCATGAATCATGAATTATGAATCATGAATTGAATAATGAATCATGAATCGAATCATGACTCATGAATTAAATCATGAATCATGAATCATGAATTGAATCATGAATCATAAATCATGAATTGAATCATGAATTAAATCATGAATCATAAATCATGAATTGAATCATGAATCATGAATTGAATCATGAATCATGAATCATAAATCCTGAAATGAATCATGAATCATGAATTGAATCATAAATCATGAATCATGAATCATGAATCATGAATTGAATCATGAATCATGAATCATGAATTGAATCATGAATCATGAATCATGAATTGAATCATGAATCATGAATTGAATCATGAATCATGAATCATGAATCATGAATTGAATCATGAATCATGAATTAAATCATGAGTCATAAATCATAAATCGAATCATGAATCATGAATCAAATCATGAATCATGAATCATGAATTGAATCATGAATCATGAATCATGAATCATGAATTGAATCATGAATCATGAATCATGAATCGAATCATGAATCATGAATCATGAATCGAATCATGAATCATGAATCATAAATCATGAATCATGAATCGAATCATGAATCATGATTCAAATCATGAATCATGAATCATGAATCATGAATTGAATCATGAATTGTGAATTATGAATCATGAATCATGAATCATGAAATGAATCATGAATCATGAATCATGAATTGAATCATGAATCATGAATTGAATCATGAATCATGAATCATGAATTGAATAATGAATCATGAATCATGAATTTAACCATGAATCATTAATTATGAATTGAATAATAAATCATGAATCGAATCATGAATCATGAATTGAATCATGAATCATGAATTATGAATCATGAATTGAATCATGAATCATGAATTGAATCATGAATCATGAATCATGAATTGAATCATGAATTATGAATCATGAATTGAATCATGAATTGAATCATGAATCATGAATCATGAATTGAATCATGAATTGAATCGTGAATCATGAATTGAATCATGAATCATAAATCATGAATTGAATCATGAATTGAATCATGAATCATCAATTGATTCATGAATCATGAATCATGAATTAAATCATGAATCATAAATCATAAATCAAATCATGAATCATGAATCAAATCATGAATCAAGAATCATGAATCATGAATTGAATCATGAATCATGAATTAAATCATGAATCATAAATCATAAATCGAATCATGAATCATGAATCGAATCATGAATCATGAATTGAATCATGAATCATGAATCATGAATCATGAATCATGAATCATGAATTGAATCTTGAATCATGAATCATGAATCGAATCATGAATCATGAATCATAAATCATGAATCATGAATCGAATCATGAATCATGATTCAAATCATGAATCATGAATCATGAATCATGAATCATGAAATGAATCATGAATCATGAATCATGAATTGAATCATGAATCTTGAATTGTGAATCATGATTAATGAATCATGAAATGAATCATGAATCATGAATCATGAATTGAATAATGAATCATGAATCATGAATTGAATAATGAATCATGAATCATGAATTGAACCATGAATCATTAATTATGAATTGAATAATGAATCATGAATCGAATCATGAATCATGAATCATGAATTATGAATCATGAATTGAATCATGAATCATGAATTGAATCATGAATCATGAATCATGAATTGAATCATGAATTGAATCATGAATCATGTATCATGAATTGAATCATGAATCATAAATCATGAATTGAATCATGAATTGAATCATGAATTGAATCATGAATCATGAATCATAAATCAAATCATGAATCATGAATCAAATCATGAATCATGAATCATGAATTGAATCATGAATCATTAATCATGAATTGAATCATGAATCATGAATCATGAATCCTGAAATGAATCATGAATCATGAATTGAATCATGAATCATGAATTATGAATCATGAATTGAATCATGAATCATGAATTATGAATCATGAATTGAATCATGAATTAAATCATGAATCATGAATCATGAATTGAATCATTAATCATGAATCACGAATCATAAATTGAATCATGAATCATGAATTTAATCATGAAACATGAATCATGAAACATGAATCATGAATTGAATCATGAATCATGAATCGAATCATGACTCATGAATTAAATCATGAATCATGAATCATGAATTGAATCATGAATCATGATTCAAATCATGAATCATGAATCATGAATCATGAAATGAATCATGAATCATGAATTGAATCATGAATCTTGAATTATGAATCATGAATCATGAATCATGAAATGAATCATGAATCATGAATCATGAATTGAATCATGAATCATGAATCATGAATTGAATCATGAATCATGAATTGAATTATGAATCATGAATCATGAATTTAACCATGAATCATTAATTATGAATTGAATATTGAATCATGAATCGAATCATGAATCATGAATTGAATCATGAATCATGAATTATGAATCATGAATTGAACCATGAATCATTAATTATAAATTGAATAATGAATCATGAATCGAATCATGAATCATGAATTGAATCATAAATCATGAATTGAATAATGAATCCTGAATCATGAATTGAACCATGAATCATGAATTATGAATTGAATAATGAATCATGAATCATGAATTGAATAATGAATCATGAATCGAATCATGACTCATGAATTAAATCATGAATCATGAATCATGAATTGAATCATGAATCATAAATCATGAATTGAATCATGAATTAAATCATGAATCATAAATCATGAATTGAATCATGAATCATGAATTGAATCATGAATCATGAATCATAAATCCTGAAATGAATCATGAATCATGAATTGAATCATAAATCATGAATCATGAATCATGAATCATGAATTGAATCATGAATCATGAATCATGAATCATGGATTTAATCATGAATTGAATCATGAATCATGAATTGAATCATGAATCATGAATCATGAATTGAATAATGAATCCTGAATCATGAATTGAACCATGAATCATGAATTATGAATTGAATAATGAATCATGAATCATGAATTGAATAATGAATCATGAATCGAATCATGACTCATGAATTAAATCATGAATCATGAATCATGAATTGAATCATGAATCATAAATCATGAATTGAATCATGAATTAAATCATGAATCATAAATCATGAATTGAATCATGAATCATGAATTGAATCATGAATCATGAATCATAAATCCTGAAATGAATCATGAATCATGAATTGAATCATAAATCATGAATCATGAATCATGAATTGAATCATGAATCATGAATCATGAATCATGAATTGAATCATGAATTGAATCATAAATCATGAATCATGAATTGAATCATGTATCATGAATCATGAATTGAATCATGAATCATGAATTGAATCATGAATTGAATCATGAATCATGAATTAAATCATGAGTCATAAATCATAAATCGAATCATGAATCATGAATCAAATCATGAATCATGAATCATGAATTGAATCATGAATCATGAATCATGAATCATGAATCATGAATTGAATCATGAATCATGAATCATGAATCGAATCATGAATCATGAATCATGAATCGAATCATGAATCATGAATCATAAATCATGAATCATGAATCGAATCATGAATCATGATTCAAATCATGAATCATGAATCATGAATCATGAAATGAATCATGAATCATGAATTGAATCATGAATCTTGAATTATGAATCATGAATCATGAATCATGAAATGAATCATGAATCATGAATCATGAATTGAATCATGAATCATGAATCATGAATCATGAATTAAATCATGAATCATAAATCATAAATCGAATCATGAATCATGAATCGAATCATGAATCATGAATTGAATCATGAATCATGAATCATGAATCATGAATCATGAATCATGAATTGAATCATGAATTGAATCTTGAATCATGAATCATGAATCGAATCATGAATCATGAATCATAAATCATGAATCATGAATCGAATCATGAATCATGATTCAAATCATGAATCATGAATCATGAATCATGAATCATGAAATGAATCATGAATCATGAATCATGAATTGAATCATGAATCTTGAATTGTGAATCATGATTAATGAATCATGAAATGAATCATGAATCATGAATCATGAATTGAATCATGAATCTTGAATTATGAATCATGAATCATGAATCATGAATTGAATCATGAATCATGAATCATGAATTGAATATTGAATCATGAATCATGAATTGAACCATGAATCATTAATTATGAATTGAATAATGAATCATGAATCGAATCATGAATCATGAATTGAATCATGAATCATGAATTGAATCATGAATTGAATCATGAATCATGAATCATGAATTGAATCATGAATCATGAATCATGAATTGAATCATAAATCATGAATTGAATAATGAATCCTGAATCATGAATTGAACCATGAATCATGAATTATGAATTGAATAATGAATCATGAATCATGAATTGAATAATGAATCATGAATCGAATCATGACTCATGAATTAAATCATGAATCATGAATCATGAATTGAATCATGAATCATAAATCATGAATTGAATCATGAATTAAATCATGAATCATAAATCATGAATTGAATCATGAATCATGAATTGAATCATGAATCATGAATCATAAATCCTGAAATGAATCATGAATCATGAATTGAATCATAAATCATGAATCATGAATCATGAATCATGAATTGAATCATGAATCATGAATCATGAATCATGGATTTAATCATGAATTGAATCATAAATCATGAATCATAAATTGAATCATAAATCCTGAAATGAATCATGAATCATGAATTGAATCATAAATCATGAATCATGAATTGAATCATGAATCATGAATCATGAATCATGGATTTAATCATGAATTGAATCATAAATCATGAATCATGAATTGAATCATGAATCATGAATCATGAATTGAATCATGAATCATGAATTGAATGATGAATCATGAATCATGAATCATGAATCATGAATCGAATCATGAATCATGAATCAAATCATGAATCATGAATCATGAATTGAATCATGAATCATGAATCATGAATCATGAATCATGAATTGAATCATGAATCATGAATCATGAATCGAATCATGTATCATGAATCATGAATCGAATCATGAATCATGAATCATAAATCATGAATCATGAATCGAATCATGAATCATGATTTAAATCATGAATCATGAATCATGAATCATGAAATGAATCATGAATCATGAATTGAATCATGAATCTTGAATTATGAATCATGAATCATGAATCATGAAATGAATCATGAATCATGAATCATGAATTGAATCATGAATCATGAATCATGAATTGAATCATGAATCATGAATCATGAATTGAATAATGAATCATGAATCATGAATTTAACCATGAATCATTAATTATGAATTGAATAATGAATCATGAATCGAATCATGAATCATGAATTGAATCATGAATCATGAATTATGAATCATGAATTGAATCATGAATCATGAATTGAATCATGAATCATGAATCATGAATTGAATCATGAATTATGAATCATGAATTGAATCATGAATCATGAATTGAATCATGAATCATGAATCATGAATTGAATCATGAATTGAATCGTGAATCATGAATCATGAATTGAATCATGAATCATAAATCATGAATTGAATCATGAATTGAATCATGAATCATCAATTGAATCATGAATCATGAATCATGAATTAAATCATGAATCATAAATCATAAATCAAATCATGAATCATGAATCAAATCATGAATCATGAATCATGAATCATGAATTGAATCATAAATCATGAATTAAATCATGAATCATAAATCATACATCGAATCATGAATCATGAATCGAATCATGAATCATGAATTGAATCATGAATCATGAATCATGAATCATGAATCATGAATCATGAATTGAATCTTGAATCATGAATCATGAATCGAATCATGAATCATGAATCATAAATCATGAATCATGAATCGAATCATGAATCATGATTCAAATCATGAATCATGAATCATGAATCATGAAATGAATCATGAATCATGAATCATGAATTGAATCATGAATCTTGAATTGTGAATCATGATTAATGAATCATGAAATGAATCATGAATCATGAATCATGAATTGAATCATGAATCATGAATTGAATCATGAATCATGAATCATGAATTGAATAATGAATCATGAATCATGAATTGAACCATGAATCATTAATTATGAATTGAATAATGAATCATGAATCGAATCATGAATCATGAATCATGAATTATGAATCATGAATTGAATCATGAATCATGAATTGAATCATGAATCATGAATTAAATCATGAATTGAATCATGAATCATGAATTGAATCATGAATCATAAATCATGAATTGAATCATGAATTGAATCATGAATCATGAATCATGAATTAAATCATGAATCATAAATCATAAATCAAATCATGAATCATGAATCAAATCATGAATTATGAATCATGAATTGAATCATGAATCATGAATTGAATCATGAATCATGAATCATGAATCCTGAAATGAATCATGAATCATGAATTGAATCATGAATCATGAATTATGAATCATGAATTGAATCATGAATCATGAATTATGAATCATGAATTGAATCATGAATTAAATCATGAATCATGAATCATGAATTGAATCATGAATCATGAATCACGAATCATAAATTGAATCATGAATCATGAATCATGAATTTAATCATGAAACATGAATCATGAAACATGAATCATGAATTGAATCATGAATCATGAATCGAATCATGACTCATGAATTAAATCATGAATCATGAATCATGAATTGAATCATGAATCATGAATCATGAATTGAATCATGAATCATGAATCATGAATTGAATCATGAATTAAATCATGAATCATAAATCATGAATTGAATCATGAATCATGAATTGAATCATGAATCATGAATCATGAATTAAATCATGAATCATAAATTATAAATCAAATCATGAATCATGAATCATGAATTGAATCATGAATCATGAATCATAAATCCTGAAATGAATCATGAATCATGAATTGAATCATGAATCATGAATCATGAATCATGAATTGAATCATGAATCATGAATCATGAATCATAAATCATGAATTGAATCATAAATCATGAATCATGAATTGAATCATGAATCATGAATCATAAATCATGAATTGAATCATGAATCATGAATCATGAATTGAATCATGAATCATGAATTGAATCATGAATCATGAATCATGAATCATGAATTGAATCATGAATCATGAATTAAATCATGAATCATAAATCATAAATCGAATCATGAATCATGAATCAAATCATGAATCATGAATTGAATCATGAATCATGAATCATGAATCATGAATCATGAATTGAATCATGAATCATGAATCATGAATTGAATAATGAATCATGAATCATGAATTTAACCATGAATCATTAATTATGAATTGAATAATGAATCATGAATCGAATCATGAATCATGAATTGAATCATGAATCATGAATTATGAATCATGAATTGAATCATGAATCATGAATTGAATCATGAATCATGAATCATGAATTGAATAATGAATCATGAATCATGAATTTAACCATGAATCATTAATTATGAATTGAATAATGAATCATGAATCGAATCATGAATCATGAATTGAATCATGAATCATGAATTATGAATCATGAATTGAATCATGAATCATGAATTGAATCATGAATCATGAATCATGAATTGAATCATGAATTATGAATCATGAATTGAATCATGAATCATGAATTGAATCATGAATCATGAATCATGAATTAAATCATGAATTGAATCGTGAATCATGAATCATGAATTGAATCATGAATCATAAATCATGAATTGAATCATGAATTGAATCATGAATCATCAATTGAATCATGAATCATGAATCATGAATTAAATCATGAATCATAAATCATAAATCAAATCATGAATCATGAATCAAATCATGAATCATGAATCATGAATCATGAATTGAATCATGAATCATGAATTAAATCATGAATCATAAATCATAAATCGAATCATGAATCATGAATCGAATCATGAATCATGAATTGAATCATGAATCATGAATCATGAATCATGAATCATGAATTGAATCTTGAATCATGAATCATGAATCGAATCATGAATCATGAATCATAAATCATGAATCATGAATCGAATCATGAATCATGATTCAAATCATGAATCATGAAATGAATCATGAATCATGAATCATGAATTGAATCATGAATCTTGAATTGTGAATCATGATTAATGAATCATGAAATGAATCATGAATCATGAATCATGAATTGAATCATGAATCATGAATTGAATCATGAATCATGAATCATGAATTGAATAATGAATCATGAATCATGAATTGAACCATGAATCATTAATTATGAATTGAATAATGAATCATGAATCGAATCATGAATCATGAATCATGAATTATGAATCATGAATTGAATCATGAATCATGAATTGAATCATGAATCATA
>NW_027447304.1:0-96308 GCF_038048845.1 Mixophyes fleayi | reverse complement strand
TATGAATCATGAATCGTATCATGAATCATGAATCATGAATTGAATCATGAATCATGAATCACGAATTGAATCATGAATCATGAATCATGAATCATGAAATGAATCATGAATCATGAATTTAATCATGAATCATGAAGTATGAATCATGAATTTAATCATGAATTATGAATCATGAATTGAATCATGAATTGAATCATGAATCATAAATTGAATCATGAATCATGAATCACGTATCATAAATTGAATCATGAATAATGAATCATGAATTTAATCATGAAACATGAATCATGAATTGAATCATGAATCATGAATCGAATCATGAATCATGAATCATGAATTGAATCATGAATCATGAATCGAATCATGATTAATGAATTGAATCATGAATTGAATATAAATCATTAATCAAATCATGAATCATGAATTGAATCATGAATTGAATCATGAATCACGAATTGAATCATGAATTGAATCATGAATTGAATCATGAATTGAATCATGAATCATGAATAGAATCATGAATCATGAATCATGAATTGAAACATAAATCATTAATCATGAATCATAAATTGAATCATGAATTGAATCATGAATCATTAATCAAATCATGAATCATTAATTGAATCATTCATTGAATCATGAATCATAAATTGAATCATTCATTGAATCATGAATCATTAATCATGAATTGAATCATGAATCATGAATCATGAATCGAATCATGAATCATGATTTGAATCATGAGTCATGAATCATGAATCATAAATTAAATCATGAATCATGAATCATGAATTTAATCATGAATCATAAATTATGAATCATGAATTGAATCATGAATCATGAATTATGAATCATAAATTGAATCATGAATTGAATCATGAATCATGAATTGAATCATGAATCATGAATCACGAATCATAAATTGAATCATGAATCATGAATTATTAATTTAATCATAAAACATGCATTATGAATTGAATTATGAATCATGAATCGAATCATGAATCATAAATCATGAATTGAATCATAAATCATGAATCATGAATCGAATCTTGAATCATGAATTGAATCATGAATTGAGTCATAAATCATTAATTAAATCATGAATCATGAATTGAATCATGAATCACAAATTGAATTATGAATTGAATCATGAATCATGAATCATGAATTGAATCTTGAATCATGAATCATGAATCATGAATTGAATCACGAATCATGAATTATGAATCATGAATTGAATCATGAATCATGATTTTAATCAGGAATCGAATCATGAATTGAATCATGAATCATGAATCATGAATCATGAATTGAATTATGAATCATGAATCATGAATCATGAAAATACAATGAATTGAATCATGAATTGAATCATAAATCATGAATCATGAATTGAATCATGAATCATGAATCATGAATTGAATCATGAATCATGAATCATGAATCATGAATTGAATCATGAATCATGAATTGAATCATGAATTGAATCATGAATCATAATTTGAATCATGAATCATGAATCATAAATTGAATCATGAATCATGAATCATGAATTGAATAATGAATTGAAATATGAATCATGAATCATCAATTGAATCATGAATCATGAATTAAATCATGAATCATAAATCATAAATCGAATCATGAATCATGAATCGAATCATGAATCATGAATCGAATCATGAATCATGAATCATGAATCATGAATTGAATCATGAATCATGAATCATGAATCATGAATTAAATCATGAATCATAAATCATAAATCGAATCATGAATCATGAATCGAATCATGAATCATGAATTGAATCATGAATCATGAATCATGAATTGAATCATGAATCATGAATCATGAATCGAATCATGAATCATGAATCATGAATCATGAATCAAATCATGAATCATGAATCAAATCATGAATCATGAATTGAATCATGAATCATGAATCATGAATCATGAATCATGAATCATGAATTGAATCATGAATCATGAATCATGAATTCAATCATGAATCATGAATCATGAATTGAACCATGAATCATGAATTATGAATTGAATAATGAATCATGAATCATGAATTGAATAATGAATCATGAATCGAATCATTAATCATGAATTGAATCATGAATCATAAATTATGAATCATGAATTGAATCATGAATCATGAATTGAATCATGAATCATGAATTGAATCATGAATTGAATCATGAATCATGAATCATGAATTGAATCATGAATCATGATTCATGAATTAAATCATGAATCATAAATCATGAATTGAATCATGAATCATGAATTAAATCATGAATCATAAATCATAAATCAAATCATGAATCATGAATCGAATCATGAATCATGAATCATGAATTCAATCATGAATCATGAATCATGAATTGAATCATGAATCATGAATCATGAATCATGAAATGAATCATGAATCATGAATTGAATCATGAATCATGAAGTATGAATCATGAATTAAATCATGAATTATGAATCATGAATTGAATCATGAGTTGAATCATGAATCACGAATTGAATCATGAATTGAATCATTAATTGAATCATGAATTGAATCATTAATCATGAATCATTAATTGAATCATGAATTGAATCATGAATCATTAATCAAATCATGAATCATTAATTGAATCATTCATTGAATCATGAATCATAAATTGAATCATGAATTGAATCATGAATCATGAATCATGAATTGAATCATGAATCATGAATCATGAATTGAAATTGAATCATGAATCATGAATCATGAATCGAATCATGAATCATGAATCGAATCATGAGTCATGAATCATGAATCATAAATTAAATCACGAATCATGAATTGAATCATGAATCATAAATTATGAATCATGAATTGAATCATGAATCATGAATTATGAATCATAAATTGAATCATGAATTGAATCATGAATGATGAATCATGAATTGAATCATGAATCATGAATCACGAATCATAAATTGAATCATGAATCATGAATTATTAATTTAATCATGAAACATGAATTGAATTATGAATCATGAATCGAATCATGAATCATGAATCATGAATTGAATCATAAATCATGAATCATGAATCGAATCATGAATCATGAATTGAATCATGAATTGAGTCATAAATCATTAATTAAATCATGAATCATGAATTGAATCATGAATCACAAATTGAATCATGAATTGAATCATGAATCATGAATCATGAATTGAATCTTGAATCATGAATCATGAATCATGAATTGAATCATGAATCATGAATCATAATTCATGAATTGAATCATGAATCATGATTTTAATCAGGAATCGAATCATCAATTGAATCATGAATCATGAATCATGAATCATGAATTGAATTATGAATCATGAATCATGAATCATGAATTGAATCATGAATTGAATCATAAATCATGAATCATGAATTGAATCATGAATCATGAATCATAATTTGAATCATGAATCATGAATCATGAATCATGAATCATGAATTGAATCATGAATCATGAATTAAATCATGAATTGAATCATGAATCATGAATCAAATCATGAATCATGAATCATAAATTGAATCATGAATCATGAATCATGAATTAAATAATGAATTGAATCATGAATCATGAATCGAATCATGAATCATGAATCATAAATTGAATCATGAATCATGAATCATGAATTAAATAATAAATTGAATCATGAATCATGAATCATCAATTGAATCATGAATCATAAATCATAAATTGAATCATGAATCATGAATCGAATCATGAATCATGAATCGAATCATGAATCATGAATCATGAATCATGAATTGAATCATGAATCATGAATCATGAATCATGAATTAAATCATGAATCATAAATCATAAATCGAATCATGAATCATGAATCGAATCATGAATCATGAATTGAATCACGAATCATGAATCAAGAATTGAATCATGAATCATGAATCATGAATCGAATCATGAATCATGAATCATGAATCGAATCATGAATCATGAATCAAATCATGAATCATGAATCATGAAATGAATCATGAATCATGAATTGAATCATGAATCATGAATCATGAATGGAATCATGAATCATGAATCGAATCATGAATCATGAATCAAATCATGAATCATGAATCATGAATCATGAATCATGAAATGAATCATGAATCATGAATTGAATCATGAATCATGAATCATGAATTGAATCATGAATCATGAATCATGAATTGAATAATGAATCATAAATCATGAATTGAACCATAAATCATGAATTATGAATTGAATAATGAATCATGGATCATGAATTGAATAATGAATCATGAATCGAATCATTAATCATGAATTGAATCATGAATCATGAATTATGAATCATGAATTGAATCATGAATCATGAATTGAATCATGAATCATGAATCATGAATTGAATCATGAATCATGAATCATGAATTAAATCATGAATCATAAATCATGAATTGAATCATGAATTGAATCATGAATCATCAATTGAATCATGAATCATGAATTAAATCATGAATCATAAATCAAATCATGAATCATGAATCGAATCATGAATCATGAATCATGAATTCAATCATGAATCATGAATCATGAATTGAATCATGAATCATGAATTGAATCATGAATCATGAATCATGAATCATGAATCATGAAATGAATCATGAATCATGAATTGAATCATGAATCATGAATCATGAATTTAATCATGAAACATGAATCATGAATTGAGTCATGAATCATGAATCGAATCATGAATCATGAATCATGAATTGAATCATGAACCATGAATTGAATCATGAATCATGAATCAAGAATCGAATCATGAATCATGAATTGAATCATGAATTTAATATAAATCATTAATCAAATCATGAATCATGAATTGAATCATGAATTGAATCATGAATCACGAATTGAATCATGAATTGAATCATGAATTGAATCATGAATCATGAATCATGAATTGAATCATGAATCATGAATCATGAATTGAATCATGAATCATAAATCATGAATCTTGAATTGAATCATGAATCATGAATCATGAATCATGAATTGAATCATGAATCATGAATCATTAATTGAATCATGAATCATGAATCATGAATCTTGAATTGAATCATGAATCATGAATCATGAATTGAATCATGAATCCTGATTTTAATCAGGATTCGAATCATGAATTGAATCATGAATCATGAATCATTAATTGAATCATGAATCACAAATCATGAATCATGAATTGAATCATGAATTGAATCATAAATCATGAATCATGAATTGAATCATGAATTGAATCATGAATCATGAATTGAATCATGAATCATGAATTGAATCATGAATCATGAATCATGAATCATGAATCATGAATCATGAATTGAATCATTAATTGAATCATGAATCATGAATTGAATCATGAATTATGAATCATAAATTGAATCATGAATCATGAATCATTGTATTGAATAATGAATTTGAATCATGAATCATGAATCATCAATTGAATCATGAATCATGAATCATGAATTGAATAATGAATCATGAATCATGAATTGAACCATGAATCATGAATTATGAATTGAATAATGAATCATGAATCATGAATTGAATAATGAATCATTAATTGAATCATGAATCATGAATCATGAATTGAATCATGAATTGAATCATGAATCATGAATCATGAATTGAATCATGAATCATGAATCATGAATTAAATAATGAATCATAAATCATGAATTGAATCATGAATCATGAATTAAATCATGAATCATAAATCATAAATCAAATCATGAATCATGAATCGAATCATGAATTATGAATTCAATCATGAATCATGAATCATGAATTGAATCATGAATCATGAATCATGAATCATGAATCATGAATCATGAATTGAATCATGAATCATGAAGTATGAATCATGAATTGAATCATGAATTATGAATCATGAATTGAATCATGAATTGAATCATGAATCACGAATTGAATCATGAATTTAATCATTAATTGAATCATGAATTGAATCATTAATCATAAATCATAAATTGAATCATGAATTGAATCATGAATCATTAATCAAATCATGAATCATTAATTGAATCATTCATTGAATCATGAATCATAAATTGAATCATGAATTGAATCATGAATCATGAATCATGAATTGAATCATGAATCATGAATCATGAATCATGAATTGAATCATGAATCATGAATCATGAATCATGAATCATGAATCATGAATCGAATCATGAGTCATGAATCATGAATCATAAATTAAATCATGAATCATGAATTGAATCATGAATCATAAATTATGAATCATGAATTGAATCATAAATCATGAATTATGAATCATAAATTGAATCATGAATTGAATCATGAATCATGAATCATGAATTGAATCATGAATCACGAATCATAAATTGAATCATGAATCATGAATTATTAATTTAATCATGAAACATGAATTATGAATTGAATTATGAATCATGAATCGAATCATGAATCATGAATCATGAATTGAATCATAAATCATGAATCATGAATCGAATCATGAATCATGAATTGAATCATGAATTGAGTCATAAATCATTAATTAAATCATGAATCATGAATTGAATCATGAATCACAAATTGAATCATGAATTGAATCATGAATCATGAATCATGAATTGAATCTTGAATCATGAATCATGAATCATGAATTGAATCATGAATTGAATCATAAATCATGAATCATGAATTGAATCATGAATCATGAATCATGAATTGAATCATGAATCATGAATCATGAATCATGAATTGAATCATGAATCATGAATTGAATCATGAATTGAATCATGAATCATGAATCGAATCATGAATCATGAATCATAAATTGAATCATGAATCATGAATCAAGAATTGAATAATGAATTGAATCATGAATCATGAATCATCAATTGAATCATGAATCATGAATTAAATCATGAATCATAAATCATAAATTGATTCATGAATCATGAATCGAATCATGAATCATGAATCGAATCATGAATCATGAATCATGAATCATGAATCATGAATTGAATCATGAATCATGAATCATGAATCATGAATTAAATCATGAATCATAAATCATAAATCGAATCATGAATCATGATTCGAATCATGAATCATGAATTGAATCACGAATCATGAATCATGAATTGAATCATGAATCATGAATCATGAATCGAATCATGAATCATGAATCATGAATCGAATCATGAATCATGAATCAAATCATGAATCATGAATCATGAATCATGAATCATGAAATGAATCATAAATCATGAATTGAATAACGAATCATGAATCATGAATTGAATCATGAATCATGAATCGAATCATGAATCATGAATCATGAATCGAATCATGAATCATGAATCAAATCATGAATCATGAATCATGAATCATGAAATGAATCATGAATCATGAATTGAATCATGAATCATGAATCATGAATCATGAATTGAATCATGAATCATGAATCATGAATTGAATCATGAATCATGAATCATGAATTGAATAATAAATCATAAATCATGAATTGAACCATGAATCATGAATTATGAATTGAATAATGAATCATGGATCATGAATTGAATAATGAATCATGAATCGAATCATTAATCATGAATTGAATCATGAATCATGAATTATGAATCATGAATTGAATCATGAATCATAAATTGAATCATGAATCATGAATCATGAATTGAATCATGAATCATGAATCATGAATTAAATCATGAATCATAAATCATGAATTGAATCATGAATTGAATCATGAATCATCAATTGAATCATGAATCATGAATTAAATCATGAATCATAAATCATAAATCAAATCATGAATCATGAATCGAATCATGAATCATGAATCATGAATTCAATCATGAATCATGAATCATGAATTGAATCATGAATCATGAATCATGAATCATGAAATGAATCATGAATCATGAATTGAATCATGAATCATGAAGTATGAATCATGAATTGAATCATGAATTGAATTATGAATCATGAATCACGAATCATAAATTTAATCATGAATCATGAATCATGAATTTAATCATGAAACATGAATCATGAATTGAGTCATGAATCATGAATCGAATCATGAATCATGAATCATGAATTGAATCATGAACCATGAATCGAATCATGAATCATGAATCAAGAATCGAATCATGAATCATGAATCATGAATCGAATCATGAATCATGAATTGAATCATGAATTTAATATAAATCATTAATCAAATCATGAATCATGAATTGAATCATGAATTGAATCATGAATCACGAATTGAATCATGAATTGAATCATGAATTGAATCATGAATCATGAATCATGAATTGAATCATGAATCATGAATCATGAATTGAATCATGAATCATAAATCATGAATCTTGAATTGAATCATGAATCATGAATTGAATCGAATCATGAATCATGAATCATTAATTGAATCATGAATCATGAATCATGAATCTTGAATTGAATCATGAATCATGAATTTAATCATGAATCCTGATTTTAATCAGGATTCGAATCCTGAATTGAATCATGAATCATGAATCATTAATTGAATCATGAATCACAAATCATGAATCATGAATTGAATCATGAAATGAATCATAAATCATGAATCATGAATTGAATCATGAATTGAATCATGAATCATGAATTGAATCATGAATCATGAATCATAAATTGAATCATGAATCATGTATTGAATAATGAATTTGAATCATGAATCATGAATCATCAATTGAATCATGAATCATGAATCATGAATTAAATAATGAATCATTAATCATGAATTGAACCATGAATCATGAATTATGAATTGAATAATGAATCATGAATCATGAATTGAATAATGAATCATTAATTGAATCATGAATCATGAATTGAATCATGAATTGAATCATGAATCATGAATCATGAATTGAATCATGAATCATGTATCATGAATTAAATCATGAATCATAAATCATGAATTGAATCATGAATTAAATCATGAATCATCAATTGAATCATGAATCATGAATCATGAATTAAATCATGAATCATAAATCATAAATCAAATCATGAATCATGAATCGAATCATGAATCATGAATTGAATCATGAATCATGAATCATGAATCATGAATTGAATCATGAATCATGAATTATGAATTGAATCATGAATCATGAATCATGAATCATGAATTGAATCATGAATCATGAAGTATGAATCATGAATTGAATCATGAATTATGATTTATGAATTGAATCATGAATTGAATCATGAATCATGAATTGAATCATGAATCATGAATCACGAATCATAAATTGAATCATGAATAATGAATCATGAATTTAATCATGAAACATGAATCATGAATTGAATCATGAATCATGAATCATAAATCATTAATCGAATCATGAATCATGAATTGAATCATGAATCATGAATCATGAATTGAATCATGAATCATGAATCGAATCATGAATCATGAATCGAATCATGAGTCATGAATCATGAATCATAAATTAAATCATGAATCATGAATTGAATCATGAATCATAAATTATGAATCATGAATTGAATCATGAATCATGAATTATGAATCATAAATTGAATCATGAATTGAATCATGAATGATGAATCATAATTTGAATCATGAATCATGAATCACGAATCATAAATTGAATCATGAATCATGAATCATAATTCATGAATTGAATCATGAATCATGATTTTAATCAGGAATCGAATCATGAATTGAATCATGAATCATGAATCATGAATTGAATTATGAATCATGAATCATGAATCATGAATTGAATCATGAATTGAATCATAAATCATGAATCATGAATTGAATCATGAATCATGAATCATAATTTGAATCATGAATCATGAATCATGAATCATGAATCATGAATTGAATCATGAATCATGAATTGAATCATGAATTGAATCATGAATCATGAATCATAAATTGAATCATGAATCATGAATCATGAATTAAATAATGAATTGAATCATGAATCATGAATCGAATCATGAATCATGAATCATAAATTGAATCATGAATCATGAATCATGAATTGAATAATGAATTGAATCATGAATCATGAATCATCAATTGAATCATGAATCATGAATTAAATCATGAATCATAAATCATAAATTGAATCATGAATCATGAATCGAATCATGAATCATGAATCGAATCATGAATCATGAATCATGAATCATGAATTGAATCATGAATCATAAATCATAAATCGAATCATGAATCATGAATCGAATCATGAATCATGAATTGAATCACGAATCATGAATCATGAATTGAATCATGAATCATGAATCATGAATCGAATCATGAATCATGAATCATGAATCGAATCATGAATCATGAATCAAATCATGAATCATGAATCATGAATCATGAATCATGAATCATGAAATGAATCATGAATCATGAATTGAATCACGAATCATGAATCATGAATTGAATCATGAATCATGAATCATGAATGGAATCATGAATCATGAATCGAATCATGAATCATGAATCAAATCATGAATCATGAATCATGAATCATGAATCATGAAATGAATCATGAATCATGAATTGAATCATGAATCATGAATCATGAATCATGAATTGAATCATGAATCATGAATCATGAATTGAATCATGAATCATGAATCATGAATTGAATAATGAATCATAAATCATGAATTGAACCATGAATCATGAATTATGAATTGAATAATGAATCATGGATCATGAATTGAATAATGAATCATGAATCGAATCATTAATCATGAATTGAATCATGAATCATGAATTATGAATCATGAATTGAATCATGAATCATGAATTGAATCATGAATCCTGAATCATGAATTGAATCATGAATCATGAATCATGAATTAAATCATGAATCATAAATCATGAATTGAATCATGAATTGAATCATGAATCATCAATTGAATCATGAATCATGAATTAAATCATGAATCATAAATCATAAATCAAATCATGAATCATGAATCGAATCATGAATCATGAATCATGAATTCAATCATGAATCATGAATTGAATCATGAATCATGAATTGAATCATGAATCATGAATCATGAATCATGAATCATGAAATGAATCATGAATCATGAATTGAATCATGAATCATGAAGTATGAATCATGAATTGAATCATGAAATGAATCATGAATCATGAATCACGAATCATAAATTGAATCATGAATCATGAATCATGAATTTAATCATGAAACATGAATCATGAATTGAGTCATGAATCATGAATCGAATCATGAATCATGAATTTAATCATGAAACATGAATCATGAATTGAGTCATGAATCATGAATCGAATCATGAATCATGAATCATGAATTGAGTCATGAATCATGAATCGAATCATGAATCATGAATCATGAATTGAATCATGAACCATGAATCGAATCATGAATCATGAATCAAGAATCGAATCATGAATCATGAATCATGAATTGAATCATGAATCATGAATCATGAATCATGAATTGAATCATGAATTTAATATAAATCATTAATCAAATCATGAATCATGAATTGAATCATGAATTGAATCATGAATCACGAATTGAATCATGAATTGAATCATGAATTGAATCATGAATCATGAATCATGAATTGAATCATGAATCATGAATCATGAATTGAATCATGAATCATAAATCATGAATCTTGAATTGAATCATGAATCATGAATCATGAATCATGAATTGAATCATGAATCATGAATCATTAATTGAATCATGAATCATGAATCATGAATCTTGAATTGAATCATGAATCATGAATCATGAATTGAATCATGAATCCTGATTTTAATCAGGATTCGAATCATGAATTGAATCATGAATCACAAATCATGAATCATGAATTGAATCATGAATTGAATCATAAATCATGAATCATGAATTGAATCATGAATTGAATCATGAATCATGAATTGAATCATGAATCATGAATTGAATCATGAATCATGAATCATGAATTGAATCATTAATTGAATCATGAATCATGAATTGAATCATGAATCATGAATCATAAATTGAATCATGAATCATGAATCATGTATTGAATAATGAATTTGAATCATGAATCATGAATCATCAATTGAATCATGAATCATGAATCATGAACTGAATAATGAATCATGAATCATGAATTGAACCATGAATCATGAATTATGAATTGAATAATGAATCATGAATCATGAATTGAATAATGAATCATTAATTGAATCATGAATCATGAATCATGAATTGAATCATGAATTGAATCATGAATCATGAATCATGAATTGAATCATGAATCATGAATTAAATAATGAATCATAAATCATGAATTGAATCATGAATCATGAATTAAATCATGAATCATAAATCATAAATCAAATCATGAATCATGAATCGAATCATGAATCATGAATTATGAATTCAATCATGAATCATGAATTGAATCATGAATCATGAATCATGAATCATGAATCATGAATTGAATCATGAATCATGAAGTATGAATCATGAATTGAATCATGAATTGAATCATGAATTGAATCATGAATCACGAATTGAATCATGAATTGAATCATGAATTGAATCATAAATTGAATCATTAATCATAAATCATAAATTGAATCATGAATTGAATCATGAATCATGAATTGAATCATGAATCATTAATTGAATCATTCATTGAATCATGAATCATAAATTGAATCATGAATTGAATCATGAATCATGAATCATGAATTGAATCATGAATCATGAATCATGAATCATGAATTGAATCATGAATCATGAATCATGAATCATGAATCGAATCATGAATCATGAATCGAATCATGAGTCATGAATCATGAATCATAAATTAAATCATGAATCATGAATTGAATCATGAATCATAAATTATGAATCATGAATTGAATCATAAATCATGAATTATGAATCATAAATTGAATCATGAATTGAATCATGAATCATGAATCATGAATTGAATCATGAATCACGAATCATAAATTGAATCATGAAACATGAATTATGAATTGAATTATGAATCATGAATCGAATCATGAATCATGAATCATGAATTGAATCATAAATCATGAATCATGAATCGAATCATGAATCATGAATTGAATCATGAATTGAGTCATAAATCATTAATTAAATCATGAATCATGAATTGAATCATGAATCACAAATTGAATCATGAATTGAATCATGAATCATGAATCATGAATTGAATCTTGAATCATGAATCATGAATCATGAATTGAATCATGAATTGAATCATAAATCATGAATCATGAATTGAATCATGAATCATGAATCATGAATCGAATCATGATTTGAATCATGAATCATGAATCATGAATTGAATCATGAATTGAATCATAAATCATGAATCATGAATTGAATCATGAATCATGAATCATGAATTGAATCATGAATCATGAATTGAATCATGAATTGAATCATGAATCATGAATCGAATCATGAATCATGAATCATAAATTGAATCATGAATCATGAATCAAGAATTGAATAATGAATTGAATCATGAATCATGAATCATCAATTGAATCATGAATCATGAATTAAATCATGAATCATAAATCATAAATTGAATCATGAATCATGAATCGAATCATGAATCATGAATCGAATCATGAATCATGAATCATGAATCATGAATCATGAATTGAATCATGAATCATGAATCATGAATCATGAATTAAATCATGAATCATAAATCATAAATCGAATCATGAATCATGATTCGAATCATGAATCATGAATTGAATCACGAATCATGAATCATGAATTGAATCATGAATCATGAATCATGAATCGAATCATGAATCATGAATCATGAATCGAATCATGAATCATGAATCAAATCATGAATCATGAATCATGAATCATGAATCATGAAATGAATCATGAATCATGAATTGAATAACGAATCATGAATCATGAATTGAATCATGAATCATGAATCGAATCATGAATCATGAATCATGAATCGAATCATGAATCATGAATCAAATCATGAATCATGAATCATGAATCAAATCATGAATCATGAATCATGAATTGAATCATGAATCATGAATCATGAATCATGAATCATGAATTGAATCATGAATCATGAATCATGAATTGAATCATGAATCATGAATCATGAATTGAATAATGAATCATAAATCATGAATTGAACCATGAATCATGAATTATGAATTGAATAATGAATCATGGATCATGAATTGAATAATGAATCATGAATCGAATCATTAATCATGAATTGAATCATGAATCATGAATTATGAATCATGAATTGAATCATGAATAATGAATTGAATCATGAATCATGAATCATGAATTGAATCATGAATCATGAATCATGAATTAAATCATGAATCATAAATCATGAATTGAATCATAAATTGAATCATGAATCATCAATTGAATCATGAATCATGAATTAAATCATGAATCATAAATCATAAATCAAATCATGAATCATGAATCGAATCATGAATCATGAATCATGAATCATGAATTGAATCATGAATCATGAATCATGAATCATGAAATGAATCATGAATCATGAATTGAATCATGAATCATGAAGTATGAATCATGAATTGAATCATGAATTGAATCATGAATCATGAATCACGAATCATAAATTTAATCATGAATCATGAATCATGAATTTAATCATGAAACATGAATCATGAATTGAGTCATGAATCATGAATCGAATCATGAATCATGAATCATGAATTGAATCATGAACCATGAATCGAATCATGAATCATGAATCAAGAATCGAATCATGAATCATGAATCATGAATTGAATCATGAATCATGAATCATGAATTGAATCATGAATCATGAATTGAATCATGAAGTTAATATAAATCATTAATCAAATCATGAATCATGAATTGAATCATGAATTGAATCATCAATCACGAATTGAATCATGAATTGAATCATGAATTGAATCATGAATCATGAATCATGAATTGAATCATGAATCATGAATCATGAATTGAATCATGAATCATAAATCATGAATCTTGAATTGAATCATGAATCATGAATCATGAATTGAATCATGAATCATTAATTGAATCATGAATCATGAATCATGAATCTTGAATTGAATCATGAATCATGAATCATGAATCATGAATTGAATCATGAATCCTGATTTTAATCAGGATTCGAATCCTGAATTGAATCATGAATCATGAAACATTAATTGAATCATGAATCACAAATCATGAATCATGAATTGAATCATGAATTGAATCATAAATCATGAATCATGAATTGAATCATGAATTGAATCATGAATCATGAATTGAATCATGAATCATGAATTGAATCATGAATCATGAATCATGAATTGAATCATTAATTGAATCATGAATCATGAATTGAATCATGAATCATAAATTGAATCATGAATCATGTATTGAATAATGAATTTGAATCATGAATCATGAATCATGAATCATGAATTGAATCATCAATTGAATCATGAATCATGAATTGAATAATGAATCATGAATCATGAATTGAACCATTAATCATGAATTATGAATTGAATAATGAATCATGAATCATGAATTGAATAATGAATCATTAATTGAATCATGAATCATGAATCATGAATTGAATCATGAATTGAATCATGAATCATGAATCATGAATTGAATCATGAATCATGTATCATGAATTAAATCATGAATCATAAATCATGAATTGAATCATGAATTAAATCATGAATCATCAATTGAATCATGAATCATGAATTAAATCATGAATCATAAATCATAAATCAAATCATGAATCATGAATCGAATCATGAATCATGAATTGAATCATGAATCATGAATCATGAATCATGAATTGAATCATGAATCATGAATTATGAATTGAATCATGAATCATGAATCATGAATCATGAATCATGAATCATGAATTGAATCATGAATCATGAATCACGAATCATAAATTGAATCATGAATAATGAATCATGAATTTAATCATGAAACATGAATCATGAATTGAATCATGAATCATGAATCATAAATCATTAATCGAATCATGAATCATGAATTGAATCATGAATCATGAATCATGAATCGAATCATGAATCATGAATTGAATCATGAATTGAATATAAATCATTAATCAAATCATGAATCATGAATTGAATCATGAATTGAATCATGAATCACGAATTGAATCATGAATTGAATCATGAATCATGAATTGAATCATGAATCATGAATTGAATCATGAATCATGAATAGAATCATGAATCATGAATTGAAACATAAATCATTAATCATGAATCATGAATTGAATCATGAATTGAATCATGAATCATTAAGCAAATCATGAATTATTAATTGAATCATTCATTGAATCATGAATCATAAATTGAATCATGAATTGAATCATGAATCATGAATCATGAATTGAATCATGAATCATGAATCATGAATTGAATCATGAATTGAATCATGAATCATGAATTGAATCATGAATCATGAATCATAAATTGAATCATGAATCATGAATCATGAATTGAATAATGAATTGAATCATGAATCATGAATCATCAATTGAATCATGAATCATGAATTAAATCATGAATCATAAATCATAAATCGAATCATGAATCATGAATTGAATCATGAATCATGAATCATGAATTGAATCATGAATCATGAATAATGAATCATGAATTAAATCATGAATCATAAATCATAAATCGAATCATGAATCATGAATCGAATCATGAATCATGAATTGAATCATGAATCATGAATCATGAATCATGAATTGAATCATGAATCATGAATCATGAATCAAATCATGAATCATGAATCATGAATCATGAATCATGAATCGAATCATGAATCATGAATCAAATCATGAATCATGAATCATGAATCATGAAATGAATCATGAATCATGAATTGAATCATGAATCATGAATAATGAATCATGAATCATGAATCATGAATCATGAATCATGAATTGAATCATGAATCATGAATCATGAATTGAATCATGAATCATGAATTGAATAATGAATCATAAATCATGAATTGAACCATGAATCATGAATTATGAATTGAATAATGAATCATGAATCATAAATTGAATAATGAATCATGAATCGAATCATTAATCATGAATTGAATCATGAATCATGAATTGAATCATGAATCCTGAATTGAATCATGAATTGAATCATGAATCATGAATCATGAAATGAATCATGAATCATGAATTGAATCATGAATCATGAAGTATGAATCATGAATTGAATCATGAATTATGAATCATGAATTGAATCATGAATTGAATCATGAATCATGAATCACGAATCATAAATTGAATCATGAATAATGAATCATGAATTTAATCATGAAACATGAATCATGAATTGAATCATGAATCATGAATCATAAATCATTAATCGAATCATGAATCATGAATTGAATCATGAATCATGAATCATGAATTGAATCATGAATCATGAATCATGAATCGAATCATGAATCATGAATCGAATCATGAGTCATGAATCATGAATCATAAATTAAATCATGAATCATGAATTGAATCATGAATCATAAATTATGAATCATGAATTGAATCATGAATCATGAATTATGAATCATAAATTGAATCATGAATTGAATCATGAATGATGAATCATGAATTGAATCATGAATCATGAATCACGAATCATAAATTGAATCATGAATCATGAATTATTAATTTAATCATGAAACATGAATTGAATTATGAATCATGAATCGAATCATGAATCATGAATCATGAATTGAATCATAAATCATGAATCATGAATCGAATCATGAATCATGAATTGAATCATGAATTGAGTCATAAATCATTAATTAAATCATGAATCATGAATTGAATCATGAATCACAAATTGAATCATGAATTGAATCATGAATCATGAATCATGAATTGAATCTTGAATCATGAATCATGAATCATGAATTGAATCATGAATCATGAATCATAATTCATGAATTGAATCATGAATCATGATTTTAATCAGGAATCGAATCATGAATTGAATCATGAATCATGAATCATGAATCATGAATTGAATTATGAATCATGAATCATGAATCATGAATTGAATCATGAATTGAATCATAAATCATGAATCATGAATTGAATCATGAATCATGAATCATAATTTGAATCATGAATCATGAATCATGAATCATGAATCATGAATTGAATCATGAATCATGAATTGAATCATGAATTGAATCATGAATCATGAATCATAAATTGAATTATGAATCATGAATCATGAATTAAATAATGAATTGAATCATGAATCATGAATCGAATCATGAATCATGAATCATAAATTGAATCATGAATCATGAATCATGAATTGAATAATGAATTGAATCATGAATCATGAATCATGAATTGAATCATGAATCATGAATTAAATCATGAATCATAAATCATAAATTGAATCATGAATCATGAATCGAATCATGAATCATGAATCGAATCATGAATCATGAATCATGAATCATGAATTGAATCATGAATCATGAATCATGAACCATGAATTAAATCATGAATCATAAATCATAAATCGAATCATGAATCATGAATCGAATCATGAATCATGAATTGAATCACGAATCATGAATCATGAATTGAATCATGAATCATGAATCATGAATCGAATCATGAATCATGAATCATGAATCGAATCATGAATCATGAATCAAATCATGAATCATGAATCATGAATCATGAAATGAATCATGAATCATGAATTGAATCACGAATCATGAATCATGAATTGAATCATGAATCATGAATCATGAATGGAATCATGAATCATGAATCGAATCATGAATCATGAATCAAATCATGAATCATGAATCATGAATCATGAATCATGAAATGAATCATGAATCATGAATTGAATCATGAATCATGAATCATGAATCATGAATTGAATCATGAATCATGAATCATGAATTGAATCATGAATCATGAATCATGAATTGAATAATGAATCATAAATCATGAATTGAACCATGAATCATGAATTATGAATTGAATAATGAATCATGGATCATGAATTGAATAATGAATCATGAATCGAATCATTAATCATGAATTGAATCATGAATCATGAATTATGAATCATGAATTGAATCATGAATCATGAATTGAATCATGAATCATGAATCATGAATTGAATCATGAATCATGAATCATGAATTAAATCATGAATCATAAATCATGAATTGAATCATGAATCATGAATCATAATTTGAATCATGAATCATGAATTGAATCATGAATCATGAATTGAATCATGAATTGAATCATGAATCATGAATCATAAATTGAATCATGAATCATGAATCATGAATTAAATAATGAATTGAATCATGAATCATGAATCGAATCATGAATCATGAATCATAAATTGAATCATGAATCATGAATCATGAATTGAATAATGAATTGAATCATGAATCATGAATCATCAATTGAATCATGAATCATGAATTAAATCATGAATCATAAATCATAAATTGAATCATGAATCATGAATCGAATCATGAATCATGAATCGAATCATGAATCATGAATCATGAATCATGAATTGAATCATGAATCATGAATCATGAATCATGAATTAAATCATGAATCATAAATCATAAATCGAATCATGAATCATGAATCGAATCATGAATCATGAATTGAATCACGAATCATGAATCATGAATTGAATCATGAATCATGAATCATGAATCGAATCATGAATCATGAATCATGAATCGAATCATGAATCATGAATCAAATCATGAATCATGAATCATGAATCATGAATCATGAAATGAATCATGAATCATGAATTGAATCACGAATCATGAATCATGAATTGAATCATGAATCATGAATCATGAATGGAATCATGAATCATGAATCGAATCATGAATCATGAATCAAATCATGAATCATGAATCATGAATCATGAATCATGAAATGAATCATGAATCATGAATTAAATCATGAATCATGAATCATGAATCATGAATTGAATCATGAATCATGAATCATGAATTGAATCATGAATCATGAATTGAATAATGAATCATAAATCATGAATTGAACCATGAATCATGAATTATGAATTGAATAATGAATCATGGATCATGAATTGAATAATGAATCATGAATCGAATCATTAATCATGAATTGAATCATGAATCATGAATTATGAATCATGAATTGAATCATGAATCATGAATCATGAATTGAATCATGAATCATGAATCGAATCATGAATCATAAATCATAAATCAAATCATGAATCATGAATCGAATCATGAATCATGAATCATGAATTCAATCATGAATCATGAATCATGAATTGAATCATGAATCATGAATTGAATCATGAATCATGAATCATGAATCATGAATCATGAAATGAATCATGAATCATGAATTGAATCATGAATCATGAAGTATGAATCATGAATTGAATCATGAAATGAATCATGAATCATGAATCACGAATCATAAATTGAATCATGAATCATGAATCATGAATTTAATCATGAAACATGAATCATGAATTGAGTCATGAATCATGAATCGAATCATGAATCATGAATCATGAATTGAATTATGAACCATGAATCGAATCATGAATCATGAATCAAGAATCGAATCATGAATCATGAATCATGAATTGAATCATGAATCATGAATTATGAATCATGAATTGAATCATGAATTGAATCATGAATTTAATATAAATCATTAATCAAATCATGAATCATGAATTGAATCATGAATTGAATCATGAATCACGAATTGAATCATGAATTGAATCATGAATTGAATCATGAATCATGAATTGAATCATGAATCATGAATCATGAATCATGAATTGAATCATGAATCATAAATCATGAATCTTGAATTGAATCATGAATCATGAATCATGAATCATGAATTGAATCATGAATCATGAATCATTAATTGAATCATGAATCATGAATCATGAATCTTGAATTGAATCATGAATCATGAATCATGAATTGAATCATGAATCCTGATTTTAATCAGGATTCGAATCATGAATTGAATCATGAATCACAAATCATGAATCATGAATTGAATCATGAATTGAATCATAAATCATGAATCATGAATTGAATCATGAATTGAATCATGAATCATGAATTGAATCATGAATCATGAATTGAATCATGAATCATGAATCATGAATCATGAATTGAATCATTAATTGAATCATGAATCATGAATTGAATCATGAATCATGAATCATAAATTGAATCATGAATCATGAATCATGTATTGAATAATGAATTTGAATCATGAATCATGAATCATCAATTGAATCATGAATCATGAATCATGAACTGAATAATGAATCATGAATCATGAATTGAACCATGAATCATGAATTATGAATTGAATAATGAATCATGAATCATGAATTGAATAATGAATCATTAATTGAATCATGAATCATGAATCATGAATTGAATCATGAATTGAATCATGAATCATGAATCATGAATTGAATCATGAATCATGAATCATGAATTAAATAATGAATCATAAATCATGAATTGAATCATGAATCATGAATTAAATCATGAATCATAAATCATAAATCAAATCATGAATCATGAATCGAATCATGAATCATGAATTATGAATTCAATCATGAATCATGAATCATGAATTGAATCATGAATCATGAATCATGAATCATGAATCATGAATTGAATCATGAATTGAATCATGAATTGAATCATGAATTGAATCATGAATCACGAATTGAATCATGAATTGAATCATGAATTGAATCATAAATTGAATCATTAATCATAAATCATAAATTGAATCATGAATTGAATCATGAATCATTAATCAAATCATGAATCATTAATTGAATCATTCATTGAATCATGAATCATAAATTGAATCATGAATTGAATCATGAATCAAGAATCATGAATTGAATCATGAATCATGAATCATGAATCATGAATTGAATCATGAATCATGAATCATGAATCATGAATCGAATCATGAATCATGAATCGAATCATGAGTCATGAATCATGAATCATAAATTAAATCATGAATCATGAATTGAATCATGAATCATAAATTATGAATCATGAATTGAATCATAAATCATAAATTATGAATCATAAATTGAATCATGAATTGAATCATGAATCATGAATCATGAATTGAATCATGAATCACGAATCATAAATTGAATCATGAATCATGAATTATTAATTTAATCATGAAACATGAATTATGAATTGAATTATGAATCATGAATCGAATCATGAATCATGAATCATGAATTGAATCATAAATCATGAATCATGAATTGAATCATGAATCATGAATCGAATCATGAATCATGAATCATAAATTGAATCATGAATCATGAATCAAGAATTGAATAATGAATTGAATCATGAATCATGAATCATCAATTGAATCATGAATCATGAATTAAATCATGAATCATAAATCATAAATTGAATCATGAATCATGAATCGAATCATGAATCATGAATCGAATCATGAATCATGAATCATGAATCATGAATCATGAATTGAATCATGAATCATGAATCATGAATCATGAATTAAATCATGAATCATAAATCATAAATCGAATCATGAATCATGATTCGAATCATGAATCATGAATTGAATCACGAATCATGAATCATGAATTGAATCATGAATCATGAATCATGAATCGAATCATGAATCATGAATCATGAATCGAATCATGAATCATGAATCAAATCATGAATCATGAATCATGAATCATGAATCATGAAATGAATCATGAATCATGAATTGAATAACGAATCATGAATCATGAATTGAATCATGAATCATGAATAGAATCATGAATCATGAATCATGAATCGAATCATGAATCATGAATCAAATCATGAATCATGAATCATGAATCATGAATTGAATCATGAATCATGAATCATGAATTGAATCATGAATCATGAATCATGAATTGAATAATGAATCATAAATCATGAATTGAACCATGAATCATGAATTATGAATTGAATAATGAATCATGGATCATGAATTGAATAATGAATCATGAATCGAACCATTAATCATGAATTGAATCATGAATCATGAATTATGAATCATGAATTGAATCATGAATAATGAATTGAATCATGAATCATGAATTGAATCATGAATCATGAATCATGAATTAAATCATGAATCATAAATCATGAATTGAATCATAAATTGAATCATGAATCATCAATTGAATCATGAATCATGAATTAAATCATGAATCATAAATCATAAATCAAATCATGAATCATGAATCGAATCATGAATCATGAATCATGAATCATGAATTGAATCATGAATCATGAATCATGAATCATGAATCATGAATTGAATCATGAATCATGAAGTATGAATCATGAATTGAATCATGAATTGAATCATGAATCATGAATCACGAATCATAAATTTAATCATGAATCATGAATCATGAATTTAATCATGAAACATGAATCATGAATTGAGTCATGAATCATGAATCGAATCATGAATCATGAATCATGAATTGAATCATGAACCATGAATCGAATCATGAATCATGAATCAAGAATCGAATCATGAATCATGAATTGAATCATGAATCATGAATCATGAATCGAATCATGAATCATGAATTGAATCATGAAGTTAATATAAATCATTAATCAAATCATGAATCATGAATTGAATCATGAATTGAATCATCAATCACGAATTGAATCATGAATTGAATCATGAATTGAATCATGAATCATGAATCATGAATTGAATCATGAATCATGAATCATGAATTGAATCATGAATCATAAATCATGAATCTTGAATTGAATCATGAATCATGAATCATGAATTGAATCATGAATCATGAATCATTAATTGAATCATGAATCATGAATCATGAATCTTGAATTGAATCATGAATCATGAATTGAATCATGAATCCTGATTTTAATCAGGATTCGAATCCTGAATTGAATCATGAATCATGAAACATTAATTGAATCATGAATCACAAATCATGAATCATGAATTGAATCATGAATTGAATCATAAATCATGAATCATGAATTGAATCATGAATTGAATCATGAATCATGAATTGAATCATGAATCATGAATTGAATCATGAATCATGAATCATGAATCATGAATTGAATCATTAATTGAATCATGAATCATGAATTGAATCATGAATCATAAATTGAATCATGAATCATGTATTGAATAATGAATTTGAATCATGAATCATGAATCATGAATCATGAATTGAATCATCAATTGAATCATGAATCATGAATCATGAATTGAATAATGAATCATGAATCATGAATTGAACCATTAATCATGAATTATGAATTGAATAATGAATCATGAATCATGAATTGAATAATGGATCATTAATTGAATCATGAATCATGAATCATGAATTGAATCATGAATTGAATCATGAATCATGAATCATGAATTGAATCATGAATCATGTATCATGAATTAAATCATGAATCATAAATCATGAATTGAATCATGAATTAAATCATGAATCATCAATTGAATCATGAATCATGAATCATGAATTAAATCATGAATCATAAATCATAAATCAAATCATGAATCATGAATCGAATCATGAATCATGAATTGAATCATGAATCATGAATCATGAATCATGAATTGAATCATGAATCATGAATTATGAATTGAATCATGAATCATGAATCATGAATCATGAATCATGAATTGAATCATGAATCATGAATCACGAATCATAAATTGAATCATGAATAATGAATCATGAATTTAATCATGAAACATGAATCATGAATTGAATCATGAATCATGAATCATAAATCATTAATCGAATCATGAATCATGAATTGAATCATGAATCATGAATCATGAATCGAATCATGAATCATGAATTGAATCATGAATTGAATATAAATCATTAATCAAATCATGAATCATGAATTGAATCATGAATTGAATCATGAATCACGAATTGAATCATGAATTGAATCATGAATTGAATCATGAATTGAATCATGAATCATGAATTGAATCATGAATCATGAATTGAATCATGAATCATGAATAGAATCATGAATCATGAATTGAAACATAAATCATTAATCATGAATCATGAATTGAATCATGAATTGAATCATGAATCATTAAGCAAATCATGAATTATTAATTGAATCATTCATTGAATCATGAATCATAAATTGAATCATGAATTGAATCATGAATCATGAATCATGAATTGAATCATGAATCATGAATCATGAATTGAATCATGAATTGAATCATGAATCATGAATTGAATCATGAATCATGAATCATAAATTGAATCATGAATCATGAATCATGAATTGAATAATGAATTGAATCATGAATCATGAATCATGAATTGAATCATGAATCATGAATTAAATCATGAATCATAAATCATAAATCGAATCATGAATCATGAATTGAATCATGAATCATGAATCATGAATTGAATCATGAATCATGAATAATGAATCATGAATTAAATCATGAATCATAAATCATAAATCGAATCATGAATCATGAATCGAATCATGAATCATGAATTGAATCATGAATCATGAATCATGAATCATGAATTGAATCATGAATCATGAATCATGAATCAAATCATGAATCATGAATCATGAATCATGAATCATGAATCGAATCATGAATCATGAATCAAATCATGAATCATGAATCATGAATCATGAAATGAATCATGAATCATGAATTGAATCATGAATCATGAATAATGAATCATGAATCATGAATCATGAATCATGAATCATGAATTGAATCATGAATCATGAATTGAATCATGAATCATGAATTGAATAATGAATCATAAATCATGAATTGAACCATGAATCATGAATTATGAATTGAATAATGAATCATGAATCATAAATTGAATAATGAATCATGAATCGAATCATTAATCATGAATTGAATCATGAATCATGAATTGAATCATGAATCATGAATTGAATCATGAATTGAATCATGAATCATGAATCATGAAATGAATCATGAATCATGAATTGAATCATGAATCATGAAGTATGAATCACGAATTGAATCATGAATTGAATCATGAATTGAATCATAAATTGAATCATTAATCATAAATCATAAATTGAATCATGAATTGAATCATGAATCATTAATCAAATCATGAATCATTAATTGAATCATTCATTGAATCATGAATCATAAATTGAATCATGAATTGAATCATGAATCATGAATCATGAATTTAATTATGAATCATGAATCATGAATCATGAATTGAATCATGAATCATGAATCATGAATCGAATCATGAATCATGAATCGAATCATGAGTCATGAATCATGAATCATAAATTAAATCATGAATCATGAATTGAATCATGAATCATAAATTATGAATCATGAATTGAATCATAAATCATAAATTATGAATCATAAATTGAATCATGAATTGAATCATGAATCATGAATCATGAATTGAATCATGAATCACGAATCATAAATTGAATCATGAATCATGAATTATTAATTTAATCATGAAACATGAATTATGAATTGAATTATGAATCATGAATCGAATCATGAATCATGAATCATGAATTGAATCATAAATCATGAATCATGAATTGAATCATGAATCATGAATCGAATCATGAATCATGAATCATCAATTGAATCATGAATCATGAATTAAATCATGAATCATAAATCATAAATTGAATCATGAATCATGAATCGAATCATGAATCATGAATCATGAATCATGAATCATGAATTGAATCATGAATCATGAATCATGAATCATGAATTAAATCATGAATCATAAATCATAAATCGAATCATGAATCATGATTCGAATCATGAATCATGAATTGAATCACGAATCATGAATCATGAATTGAATCATGAATCATGAATCATGAATCGAATCATGAATCATGAATCATGAATCGAATCATGAATCATGAATCAAATCATGAATCATGAATCATGAATCATGAATCATGAAATGAATCATGAATCATGAATTGAATAACGAATCATGAATCATGAATTGAATCATGAATCATGAATCGAATCATGAATCATGAATCATGAATCGAATCATGAATCATGAATCAAATCATGAATCATGAATCATGAATCAAATCATGAATCATGAATCATGAATTGAATCATGAATCATGAATCATGAATCATGAATCATGAATTGAATCATGAATCATGAATCATGAATTGAATCATGAATCATGAATCATGAATTGAATAATGAATCATAAATCATGAATTGAACCATGAATCATGAATTATGAATTGAATAATGAATCATGGATCATGAATTGAATAATGAATCATGAATCGAATCATTAATCATGAATTGAATCATGAATCATGAATTATGAATCATGAATTGAATCATGAATAATGAATTGAATCATGAATCATGAATCATGAATTGAATCATGAATCATGAATCATGAATTAAATCATGAATCATAAATCATGAATTGAATCATAAATTGAATCATGAATCATCAATTGAATCATGAATCATGAATTAAATCATGAATCATAAATCATAAATCAAATCATGAATCATGAATCGAATCATGAATCATGAATCATGAATCATGAATTGAATCATGAATCATGAATCATGAATCATGAAATGAATCATGAATCATGAATTGAATCATGAATCATGAAGTATGAATCATGAATTGAATCATGAATTGAATCATGAATCATGAATCACGAATCATAAATTTAATCATGAATCATGAATCATGAATTTAATCATGAAACATGAATCATGAATTGAGTCATGAATCATGAATCGAATCATGAATCATGAATCATGAATTGAATCATGAACCATGAATCGAATCATGAATCATGAATCAAGAATCGAATCATGAATCATGAATTGAATCATGAATCATGAATCATGAATCGAATCATGAATCATGAATTGAATCATGAAGTTAATATAAATCATTAATCAAATCATGAATCATGAATCAAGAATCGAATCATGAATCATGAATTGAATCATGAATCATGAATCATGAATTGAATCATCAATCACGAATTGAATCATGAATTGAATCATGAATTGAATCATGAATCATGAATCATGAATTGAATCATGAATCATGAATCATGAATTGAATCATGAATCATAAATCATGAATCTTGAATTGAATCATGAATCATGAATTGAATCATGAATCATGAATCATTAATTGAATCATGAATCATGAATCATGAATCTTGAATTGAATCATGAATCATGAATCATGAATCATGAATTGAATCATGAATCCTGATTTTAATCAGGATTCGAATCCTGAATTGAATCATGAATCATGAAACATTAATTGAATCATGAATCACAAATCATGAATCATGAATTGAATCATGAATTGAATCATAAATCATGAATCATGAATTGAATCATATATTGAATCATGAATCATGAATTGAATCATGAATCATGAATTGAATCATGAATCATGAATCATGAATCATGAATTGAATCATTAATTGAATCATGAATCATGAATTGAATCATGAATCATAAATTGAATCATGAATCATGTATTGAATAATGAATTTGAATCATGAATCATGAATCATGAATTGAATCATCAATTGAATCATGAATCATGAATTGAATAATGAATCATGAATCATGAATTGAACCATTAATCATGAATTATGAATTGAATAATGAATCATGAATCATGAATTGAATAATGAATCATTAATTGAATCATGAATCATGAATCATGAATTGAATCATGAATTGAATCATGAATCATGAATCATGAATTGAATCATGAATCATGTATCATGAATTAAATCATGAATCATAAATCATGAATTGAATCATGAATTAAATCATGAATCATCAATTGAATCATGAATCATGAATCATGAATTAAATCATGAATCATAAATCATAAATCAAATCATGAATCATGAATCGAATCATGAATCATGAATTGAATCATGAATCATGAATTATGCATTGAATCATGAATCATGAATCATGAATTGAATCATGAATCATGAATCATGAATTGAATCATGAATCATGAAGTATGAATCACGAATTGAATCATGAATTGAATCATGAATTGAATCATAAATTGAATCATTAATCATAAATCATAAATTGAATCATGAATTGAATCATGAATCATGAATCACGAATCATAAATTGAATCATGAATAATGAATCATGAATTTAATCATGAAACATGAATCATGAATTGAATCATGAATCATGAATCATAAATCATTAATCGAATCATGAATCATGAATTGAATCATGAATCATGAATCATGAATCGAATCATGAATCATGAATTGAATCATGAATTGAATATAAATCATTAATCAAATCATGAATCATGAATTGAATCATGAATTGAATCATGAATCACGAATTGAATCATGAATTGAATCATGAATTGAATCATGAATTGAATCATGAATCATGAATTGAATCATGAATCATGAATTGAATCATGAATCATGAATTATGAATTGAATAATGAATCATGAATCATAAATTGAATAATGAATCATGAATCGAATCATTAATCATGAATTGAATCATGAATCATGAATTGAATCATGAATCATGAATTGAATCATGAATTGAATCATGAATCATGAATCATGAAATGAATCATGAATCATGAATTGAATCATGAATCATGAAGTATGAATCACGAATTGAATCATGAATTGAATCATGAATTGAATCATAAATTGAATCATTAATCATAAATCATAAATTGAATCATGAATTGAATCATGAATCATTAATCAAATCATGAATCATTAATTGAATCATTCATTGAATCATGAATCATAAATTGAATCATGAATTGAATCATGAATCATGAATCATGAATTTAATCATGAATCATGAATCATGAATCATGAATTGAATCATGAATCATGAATCATGAATCGAATCATGAATCATGAATCGAATCATGAGTCATGAATCATGAATCATAAATTAAATCATGAATCATGAATTGAATCATGAATCATAAATTATGAATCATGAATTGAATCATAAATCATAAATTATGAATCATAAATTGAATCATGAATTGAATCATGAATCATGAATCATGAATTGAATCATGAATCACGAATCATAAATTGAATCATGAATCATGAATTATTAATTTAATCATGAAACATGAATTATGAATTGAATTATGAATCATGAATCGAATCATGAATCATGAATCATGAATTGAATCATAAATCATGAATCATGAATTGAATCATGAATCATGAATCGAATCATGAATCATGAATCATAAATTGAATCATGAATCATGAATCAAGAATTGAATAATGAATTGAATCATGAATCATGAATCATCAATTGAATCATGAATCATGAATTAAATCATGAATCATAAATCATAAATTGAATCATGAATCATGAATCGAATCATGAATCATGAATCGAATCATGAATCATGAATCATGAATCATGAATCATGAATTGAATCATGAATCATGAATCATGAATCATGAATTAAATCATGAATCATAAATCATAAATCGAATCATGAATCATGATTCGAATCATGAATCATGAATTGAATCACGAATCATGAATCATGAATTGAATCATGAATCATGAATCATGAATCGAATCATGAATCATGAATCATGAATCGAATCATGAATCATGAATCAAATCATGAATCATGAATCATGAATCATGAATCATGAAATGAATCATGAATCATGAATTGAATAACGAATCATGAATCATGAATTGAATCATGAATCATGAATCGAATCATGAATCATGAATCATGAATCGAATCATGAATCATGAATCAAATCATGAATCATGAATCATGAATCAAATCATGAATCATGAATCATGAATTGAATCATGAATCATGAATCATGAATCATGAATCATGAATTATGAATCATGAATTGAATCATGAATAATGAATTGAATCATGAATCATGAATCATGAATTGAATCATGAATCATGAATCATGAATTAAATCATGAATCATAAATCATGAATTGAATCATAAATTGAATCATGAATCATCAATTGAATCATGAATCATGAATTAAATCATGAATCATAAATCATAAATCAAATCATGAATCATGAATCGAATCATGAATCATGAATCATGAATCATGAATTCAATCATGAATCATGAATCATGAATCATGAAATGAATCATGAATCATGAATTGAATCATGAATCATGAATTATGAATCATGAATTGAATCATGAATTGAATCATGAATCATGAATCACGAATCATAAATTTAATCATGAATCATGAATCATGAATTTAATCATGAAACATGAATCATGAATTGAGTCATGAATCATGAATCGAATCATGAATCATGAATTGAATCATGAACCATGAATCGAATCATGAATCATGAATCAAGAATCGAATCATGAATCATGAATCATGAATTGAATCATGAATCATGAATCATGAATCGAATCATGAATCATGAATTGAATCATGAAGTTAATATAAATCATTAATCAAATCATGAATCATGAATTGAATCATGAATTGAATCATCAATCACGAATTGAATCATGAATTGAATCATGAATTGAATCATGAATCATGAATCATGAATTGAATCATGAATCATGAATCATGAATTGAATCATGAATCATAAATCATGAATCTTGAATTGAATCATGAATCATGAATTGAATCATGAATCATGAATCATTAATTGAATCATGAATCATGAATCATGAATCTTGAATTGAATCATGAATCATGAATCATGAATCATGAATTGAATCATGAATCCTGATTTTAATCAGGATTCGAATCCTGAATTGAATCATGAATCATGAAACATTAATTGAATCATGAATCACAAATCATGAATCATGAATTGAATCATGAATTGAATCATAAATCATGAATCATGAATTGAATCATGAATTGAATCATGAATCATGAATTGAATCATGAATCATGAATTGAATCATGAATCATGAATCATGAATCATGAATTGAATCATTAATTGAATCATGAATCATGAATTGAATCATGAATCATAAATTGAATCATGAATCATGTATTGAATAATGAATTTGAATCATGAATCATGAATCATGAATCATGAATTGAATCATCAATTGAATCATGAATCATGAATTGAATAATGAATCATGAATCATGAATTGAACCATTAATCATGAATTATGAATTGAATAATGAATCATGAATCATGAATTGAATAATGAATCATTAATTGAATCATGAATCATGAATCATGAATTGAATCATGAATTGAATCATGAATCATGAATCATGAATTGAATCATGAATCATGTATCATGAATTAAATCATGAATCATAAATCATGAATTGAATCATGAATTAAATCATGAATCATCAATTGAATCATGAATCATGAATCATGAATTAAATCATGAATCATAAATCATAAATCAAATCATGAATCATGAATCGAATCATGAATCATGAATTGAATCATGAATCATGAATCATGAATCATGAATTGAATCATGAATCATGAATTATGCATTGAATCATGAATCATGAATCATGAATCATGAATTGAATCATGAATCATGAATCACGAATCATAAATTGAATCATGAATAATGAATCATGAATTTAATCATGAAACATGAATCATGAATTGAATCATGAATCATGAATCATAAATCATTAATCGAATCATGAATCATGAATTGAATCATGAATCATGAATCATGAATCGAATCATGAATCATGAATTGAATCATGAATTGAATATAAATCATTAATCAAATCATGAATCATGAATTGAATCATGAATCACGAATTGAATCATGAATTGAATCATGAATTGAATCATGAATCATGAATCACGAATCATAAATTTAATCATGAATCATGAATCATGAATTTAATCATGAAACATGAATCATGAATTGAGTCATGAATCATGAATCGAATCATGAATCATGAATCATGAATTGAATCATGAACCATGAATCGAATCATGAATCATGAATCAAGAATCGAATCATGAATCATGAATTGAATCATGAATCATGAATCATGAATCGAATCATGAATCATGAATTGAATCATGAAGTTAATATAAATCATTAATCAAATCATGAATCATGAATTGAATCATGAATTGAATCATCAATCACGAATTGAATCATGAATTGAATCATGAATTGAATCATGAATCATGAATCATGAATTGAATCATGAATCATGAATCATGAATTGAATCATGAATCATAAATCATGAATCTTGAATTGAATCATGAATCATGAATTGAATCATGAATCATGAATCATTAATTGAATCATGAATCATGAATCATGAATCTTGAATTGAATCATGAATCATGAATCATGAATCATGAATTGAATCATGAATCCTGATTTTAATCAGGATTCGAATCCTGAATTGAATCATGAATCATGAAACATTAATTGAATCATGAATCACAAATCATGAATCATGAATTGAATCATGAATTGAATCATAAATCATGAATCATGAATTGAATCATATATTGAATCATGAATCATGAATTGAATCATGAATCATGAATTGAATCATGAATCATGAATCATGAATCATGAATTGAATCATTAATTGAATCATGAATCATGAATTGAATCATGAATCATAAATTGAATCATGAATCATGTATTGAATAATGAATTTGAATCATGAATCATGAATCATGAATTGAATCATCAATTGAATCATGAATCATGAATTGAATAATGAATCATGAATCATGAATTGAACCATTAATCATGAATTATGAATTGAATAATGAATCATGAATCATGAATTGAATAATGAATCATTAATTGAATCATGAATCATGAATCATGAATTGAATCATGAATTGAATCATGAATCATGAATCATGAATTGAATCATGAATCATGTATCATGAATTAAATCATGAATCATAAATCATGAATTGAATCATGAATTAAATCATGAATCATCAATTGAATCATGAATCATGAATCATGAATTAAATCATGAATCATAAATCATAAATCAAATCATGAATCATGAATCGAATCATGAATCATGAATTGAATCATGAATCATGAATTATGCATTGAATCATGAATCATGAATCATGAATCATGAATCATGAATTGAATCATGAATCATGAATCACGAATCATAAATTGAATCATGAATAATGAATCATGAATTTAATCATGAAACATGAATCATGAATTGAATCATGAATCATGAATCATAAATCATTAATCGAATCATGAATCATGAATTGAATCATGAATCATGAATCATGAATCGAATCATGAATCATGAATTGAATCATGAATTGAATATAAATCATTAATCAAATCATGAATCATGAATTGAATCATGAATTGAATCATGAATCACGAATTGAATCATGAATTGAATCATGAATTGAATCATGAATTGAATCATGAATCATGAATTGAATCATGAATCATGAATTGAATCATGAATCATGAATTATGAATTGAATAATGAATCATGAATCATAAATTGAATAATGAATCATGAATCGAATCATTAATCATGAATTGAATCATGAATCATGAATTGAATCATGAATCATGAATTGAATCATGAATTGAATCATGAATCATGAATCATGAAATGAATCATGAATCATGAATTGAATCATGAATCATGAAGTATGAATCACGAATTGAATCATGAATTGAATCATGAATTGAATCATAAATTGAATCATTAATCATAAATCATAAATTGAATCATGAATTGAATCATGAATCATTAATCAAATCATGAATCATTAATTGAATCATTCATTGAATCATGAATCATAAATTGAATCATGAATTGAATCATGAATCATGAATCATGAATCGAATCATGAATCATGAATCGAATCATGAGTCATGAATCATGAATCATAAATTAAATCATGAATCATGAATTGAATCATGAATCATAAATTATGAATCATGAATTGAATCATAAATCATAAATTATGAATCATAAATTGAATCATGAATTGAATCATGAATCATGAATCATGAATTGAATCATGAATCACGAATCATAAATTGAATCATGAATCATGAATTATTAATTTAATCATGAAACATGAATTATGAATTGAATTATGAATCATGAATCGAATCATGAATCATGAATCATGAATTGAATCATAAATCATGAATCATGAATTGAATCATGAATCATGAATCGAATCATGAATCATGAATCATAAATTGAATCATGAATCATGAATCAAGAATTGAATAATGAATTGAATCATGAATCATGAATCATCAATTGAATCATGAATCATGAATTAAATCATGAATCATAAATCATAAATTGAATCATGAATCATGAATCGAATCATGAATCATGAATCGAATCATGAATCATGAATCATGAATCATGAATCATGAATTGAATCATGAATCATGAATCATGAATCATGAATTAAATCATGAATCATAAATCATAAATCGAATCATGAATCATGATTCGAATCATGAATCATGAATTGAATCACGAATCATGAATCATGAATTGAATCATGAATCATGAATCATGAATCGAATCATGAATCATGAATCATGAATCGAATCATGAATCATGAATCAAATCATGAATCATGAATCATGAATCATGAATCATGAAATGAATCATGAATCATGAATTGAATAACGAATCATGAATCATGAATTGAATCATGAATCATGAATCGAATCATGAATCATGAATCATGAATCGAATCATGAATCATGAATCAAATCATGAATCATGAATCATGAATCAAATCATGAATCATGAATCATGAATTGAATCATGAATCATGAATCATGAATCATGAATCATGAATTATGAATCATGAATTGAATCATGAATAATGAATTGAATCATGAATCATGAATCATGAATTGAATCATGAATCATGAATCATGAATTAAATCATGAATCATAAATCATGAATTGAATCATAAATTGAATCATGAATCATCAATTGAATCATGAATCATGAATTAAATCATGAATCATAAATCATAAATCAAATCATGAATCATGAATCGAATCATGAATCATGAATCATGAATCATGAATTGAATCATGAATCATGAATCATGAATCATGAAATGAATCATGAATCATGAATTGAATCATGAATCATGAATTATGAATCATGAATTGAATCATGAATTGAATCATGAATCATGAATCACGAATCATAAATTTAATCATGAATCATGAATCATGAATTTAATCATGAAACATGAATCATGAATTGAGTCATGAATCATGAATCGAATCATGAATCATGAATTGAATCATGAACCATGAATCGAATCATGAATCATGAATCAAGAATCGAATCATGAATCATGAATCATGAATTGAATCATGAATCATGAATCATGAATCGAATCATGAATCATGAATTGAATCATGAAGTTAATATAAATCATTAATCAAATCATGAATCATGAATTGAATCATGAATTGAATCATCAATCACGAATTGAATCATGAATTGAATCATGAATTGAATCATGAATCATGAATCATGAATTGAATCATGAATCATGAATCATGAATTGAATCATGAATCATAAATCATGAATCTTGAATTGAATCATGAATCATGAATTGAATCATGAATCATGAATCATTAATTGAATCATGAATCATGAATCATGAATCTTGAATTGAATCATGAATCATGAATCATGAATCATGAATTGAATCATGAATCCTGATTTTAATCAGGATTCGAATCCTGAATTGAATCATGAATCATGAAACATTAATTGAATCATGAATCACAAATCATGAATCATGAATTGAATCATGAATTGAATCATAAATCATGAATCATGAATTGAATCATGAATTGAATCATGAATCATGAATTGAATCATGAATCATGAATTGAATCATGAATCATGAATCATGAATCATGAATTGAATCATTAATTGAATCATGAATCATGAATTGAATCATGAATCATAAATTGAATCATGAATCATGTATTGAATAATGAATTTGAATCATGAATCATGAATCATGAATCATGAATTGAATCATCAATTGAATCATGAATCATGAATTGAATAATGAATCATGAATCATGAATTGAACCATTAATCATGAATTATGAATTGAATAATGAATCATGAATCATGAATTGAATAATGAATCATTAATTGAATCATGAATCATGAATCATGAATTGAATCATGAATTGAATCATGAATCATGAATCATGAATTGAATCATGAATCATGTATCATGAATTAAATCATGAATCATAAATCATGAATTGAATCATGAATTAAATCATGAATCATCAATTGAATCATGAATCATGAATCATGAATTAAATCATGAATCATAAATCATAAATCAAATCATGAATCATGAATCGAATCATGAATCATGAATTGAATCATGAATCATGAATCATGAATCATGAATTGAATCATGAATCATGAATTATGCATTGAATCATGAATCATGAATCATGAATCATGAATTGAATCATGAATCATGAATCACGAATCACAAATTGAATCATGAATAATGAATCATGAATTTAATCATGAAACATGAATCATGAATTGAATCATGAATCATGAATCATAAATCATTAATCGAATCATGAATCATGAATTGAATCATGAATCATGAATCATGAATCGAATCATGAATCATGAATTGAATCATGAATTGAATATAAATCATTAATCAAATCATGAATCATGAATTGAATCATGAATCACGAATTGAATCATGAATTGAATCATGAATTGAATCATGAATTGAATCATGAATCATGAATTGAATCATGAATCATGAATTGAATCATGAATCATGAATAGAATCATGAATCATGAATTGAAACATAAATCATTAATCATGAATCATGAATTGAATCATGAATTGAATCATGAATCATTAAGCAAATCATGAATTATTAATTGAATCATTCATTAAATCATGAATCATAAATTGAATCATGAATTGAATCATGAATCATGAATCATGAATTGAATCATGAATCATGAATCATGAATTGAATCATGAATTGAATCATGAATCATGAATTGAATCATGAATCATGAATCATAAATTGAATCATGAATCATGAATCATGAATTGAATAATGAATTGAATCATGAATCATGAATCTTCAATTGAATCATGAATCATGAATTAAATCATGAATCATAAATCATAAATCGAATCATGAATCATGAATTGAATCATGAATCATGAATCATGAATTGAATCATGAATCATGAATAATGAATCATGAATTAAATCATGAATCATAAATCATAAATCGAATCATGAATCATGAATCGAATCATGAATCATGAATTGAATCATGAATCATGAATCATGAATCATGAATTGAATTATGAATCATGAATCATGAATCAAATCATGAATCATGAATCATGAATCATGAATCATGAATCGAATCATGAATCATGAATCAAATCATGAATCATGAATCATGAAATGAATCATGAATCATGAATTGAATCATGAATCATGAATAATGAATCATGAATCATGAATCATGAATCATGAATTGAATCATGAATCATGAATCATGAATTGAATCATGAATCATGAATTGAATAATGAATCATAAATCATGAATTGAACCATGAATCATGAATTATGAATTGAATAATGAATCATGAATCATAAATTGAATAATGAATCATGAATCGAATCATTAATCATGAATTGAATCATGAATCATGAATTGAATCATAAATCATGAATTGAATCATGAATTGAATCATGAATCTTGAATCATGAAATGAATCATGAATCATGAATTGAATCATGAATCATGAAGTATGAATCATGAATTGAATCATGAATTATGAATCATGAATTGAATCATGAATTGAATCATGAATCATGAATTGAATCATGAATCATGAATCACGAATCATAAATTGAATCATGAATAATGAATCATGAATTTAATCATGAAACATGAATCATGAATTGAATCATGAATCATGAATCATAAATCATGAATCGAATCATGAATCATGAATTGAATCATGAATCATGAATCATGAATTGAATCATGAATCATGAATCATGAATCGAATCATGAATCATGAATCGAATCATGAGTCATGAATCATGAATCATAAATTAAATCATGAATCATGAATTGAATCATGAATCATAAATTATGAATCATGAATTGAATCATGAATCATGAATTATGAATCATAAATTGAATCATGAATTGAATCATGAATGATGAATCATGAATTGAATCATGAATCATGAATCACGAATCATAAATTGAATCATGAATCATGAATTATTAATTTAATCATGAAACATGAATTGAATTATGAATCATGAATCGAATCATGAATCATGAATCATGAATTGAATCATAAATCATGAATCATGAATCGAATCATGAATCATGAATTGAATCATGAATTGAGTCATAAATCATTAATTAAATCATGAATCATGAATTGAATCATGAATCACAAATTGAATCATGAATTGAATCATGAATCATGAATCATGAATTGAATCTTGAATCATGAATCATGAATCATGAATCATGAATTGAATCATGAATCATGAATCATAATTCATGAATTGAATCATGAATCATGATTTTAATCAGGAATCGAATCATGAATTGAATCATGAATCATGAATCATGAATCATGAATTGAATTATGAATCATGAATCATGAATTGAATCATGAATTGAATCATAAATCATGAATCATGAATTGTATCCTGAATCATAATTTGAATCATGAATCATGAATCATGAATCATGAATCATGAATTGAATCATGAATCATGAATTGAATCATGAATTGAATCATGAATCATGAATCATAAATTGAATCATGAATCATGAATCATGAATTAAATAATGAATTGAATCATGAATCATGAATCGAATCATGAATCATGAATCATAAATTGAATCATGAATCATGAATCATGAATTGAATAATGAATTGAATCATGAATCATGAATCATCAATTGAATCATGAATCATGAATTAAATCATGAATCATAAATCATAAATTGAATCATGAATCGAATCATGAATCATGAATCGAATCATGAATCATGAATCATGAATCATGAATTGAATCATGAATCATGAATCATGAATCATGAATTAAATCATGAATCATAAATCATAAATCGAATCATGAATCATGAATCGAATCATGAATCATGAATTGAATCACGAATCATGAATCATGAATTGAATCATGAATCATGAATCATGAATCGAATCATGAATCATGAATCATGAATCGAATCATGAATCATGAATCAAATCATGAATCATGAATCATGAATCATGAATCATGAAATGAATCATGAATCATGAATTGAATCACGAATCATGAATCATGAATTGAATCATGAATCATGAATCAAATCATGAATCATGAATCATGAATCATGAATCATGAAATGAATCATGAATCATGAATTGAATCATGAATCATGAATCATGAATTGAATCATGAATCATGAATCATGAATTGAATCATGAATCATGAATCATGAATTGAATAATGAATCATAAATCATGAATTGAACCATGAATCATGAATTATGAATTGAATAATGAATCATGGATCATGAATTGAATAATGAATCATGAATCGAATCATTAATCATGAATTGAATCATGAATCATAAATTATGAATCATGAATTGAATCATGAATCATGAATTGAATCATGAATCATGAATCATGAATTGAATCATGAATCATGAATTAAATCATGAATCATAAATCATGAATTGAATCATAAATCATGAATCATAATTTGAATCATGAATCATGAATCATGAATCATGAATTGAATCATGAATCATGAATTGAATCATGAATTGAATCATGAATCATGAATCATAAATTGAATCATGAATCATGAATCATGAATTAAATAATGAATTGAATCATGAATCATGAATCATAAATTGAATCATGAATCATGAATCATGAATTGAATAATGAATTGAATCATGAATCATGAATCATCAATTGAATCATGAATCATGAATTAAATCATGAATCATAAATCATAAATTGAATCATGAATCATGAATCGAATCATGAATCATGAATCGAATCATGAATCATGAATCATGAATCATGAATTGAATCATGAATCATGAATCATGAATCATGAATTAAATCATGAATCATAAATCATAAATCGAATCATGAATCATGAATCGAATCATGAATCATGAATTAAATAATGAATTGAATCATGAATCATGAATCGAATCATGAATCATGAATCATAAATTGAATCATGAATCATGAATCATGAATTGAATAATGAATTGAATCATGAATCATGAATCATCAATTGAATCATGAATCATGAATTAAATCATGAATCATAAATCATAAATTGAATCATGAATCGAATCATGAATCATGAATCGAATCATGAATCATGAATCATGAATCATGAATTGAATCATGAATCATGAATCATGAATCATGAATTAAATCATGAATCATAAATCATAAATCGAATCATGAATCATGAATCGAATCATGAATCATGAATTGAATCACGAATCATGAATCATGAATTGAATCATGAATCATGAATCATGAATCGAATCATGAATCATGAATCATGAATCGAATCATGAATCATGAATCAAATCATGAATCATGAATCATGAATCATGAATCATGAAATGAATCATGAATCATGAATTGAATCACGAATCATGAATCATGAATTGAATCATGAATCATGAATCAAATCATGAATCATGAATCATGAATCATGAATCATGAAATGAATCATGAATCATGAATTGAATCATGAATCATGAATCATGAATTGAATCATGAATCATGAATCATGAATTGAATCATGAATCATGAATCATGAATTGAATAATGAATCATAAATCATGAATTGAACCATGAATCATGAATTATGAATTGAATAATGAATCATGGATCATGAATTGAATAATGAATCATGAATCGAATCATTAATCATGAATTGAATCATGAATCATAAATTATGAATCATGAATTGAATCATGAATCATGAATTGAATCATGAATCATGAATCATGAATTGAATCATGAATCATGAATTAAATCATGAATCATAAATCATGAATTGAATCATAAATCATGAATCATAATTTGAATCATGAATCATGAATCATGAATCATGAATTGAATCATGAATCATGAATTGAATCATGAATTGAATCATGAATCATGAATCATAAATTGAATCATGAATCATGAATCATGAATTAAATAATGAATTGAATCATGAATCATGAATCATAAATTGAATCATGAATCATGAATCATGAATTGAATAATGAATTGAATCATGAATCATGAATCATCAATTGAATCATGAATCATGAATTAAATCATGAATCATAAATCATAAATTGAATCATGAATCATGAATCGAATCATGAATCATGAATCGAATCATGAATCATGAATCATGAATCATGAATTGAATCATGAATCATGAATCATGAATCATGAATTAAATCATGAATCATAAATCATAAATCGAATCATGAATCATGAATCGAATCATGAATCATGAATTGAATCACGAATCATGAATCATGAATTGAATCATGAATCATGAATCATGAATCGAATCATGAATCATGAATCATGAATCGAATCATGAATCATGAATCAAATCATGAATCATGAATCATGAATCATGAATCATGAAATGAATCATGAATCATGAATTGAATCACGAATCATGAATCATGAATTGAATCATGAATCATGAATCATGAATGGAATCATGAATCATGAATCGAATCATGAATCATGAATCAAATCATGAATCATGAATCATGAATCATGAATCATGAAATGAATCATGAATCATGAATTGAATCATGAATCATGAATCATGAATCATGAATTGAATCATGAATCATGAATCATGAATTGAATCATGAATCATGAATCATGAATTGAATAATGAATCATAAATCATGAATTGAACCATGAATCATGAATTATGAATTGAATAATGAATCATGGATCATGAATTGAATAATGAATCATGAATTGAATCATTAATCATGAATTGAATCATGAATCATGAATTATGAATCATGAATTGAATCATGAATCATGAATTGAATCATGAATCATGAATCATGAATTGAATCATGAATCATGAATCATGAATTAAATCATGAATCATAAATCATGAATTGAATCATGAATTGAATCATGAATCATCAATTGAATCATGAATCATGAGTTAAATCATGAATCATAAATCATAAATCAAATCATGAATCATGAATCGAATCATGAATCATGAATCATGAATTCAATCATGAATCATGAATCATGAATTGAATCATGAATCATGAATTGAATCATGAATCATGAATCATGAATCATGAATCATGAAATGAATCATGAATCATGAATTGAATCATGAATCATGAAGTATGAATCATGAATTGAATCATGAAATGAATCATGAATCATGAATCACGAATCATAAATTGAATCATGAATCATGAATCATGAATTTAATCATGAAACATGAATCATGAATTGAGTCATGAATCATGAATCGAATCATGAATCATGAATCATGAATTGAATCATGAACCATGAATCGAATCATGAATCATGAATCAAGAATCGAATCATGAATCATGAATCATGAATTGAATCATGAATCATGAATTATGAATCATGAATTGAATCATGAATTGAATCATGAATTTAATATAAATCATTAATCAAATCATGAATCATGAATCATGAATCATGAATTGAATCATGAATCATAAATCATGAATCTTGAATTGAATCATGAATCATGAATCATGAATCATGAATCATTAATTGAATCATGAATCATGAATCATGAATCTTGAATTGAATCATGAATCATGAATCATGAATTGAATCATGAATCCTGATTTTAATCAGGATTCGAATCATGAATTGAATCATGAATCACAAATCATGAATCATGAATTGAATCATGAATTGAATCATAAATCATGAATCATGAATTGAATCATGAATTGAATCATGAATCATGAATTGAATCATGAATCATGAATTGAATCATGAATCATGAATCATGAATTGAATCATTAATTGAATCATGAATCATGAATTGAATCATGAATCATGAATCATAAATTGAATCATGAATCATGTATTGAATAATGAATTTGAATCATGAATCATGAATCATCAATTGAATCATGAATCATGAATCATGAACTGAATAATGAATCATGAATCATGAATTGAACCATGAATCATGAATTATGAATTGAATAATGAATCATGAATCATGAATTGAATAATGAATCATTAATTGAATCATGAATCATGAATCATGAATTGAATCATGAATCATGAATCATGAATTGAATCATGAATCATGAATCATGAATTAAATAATGAATCATAAATCATGAATTGAATCATGAATCATGAATTAAATCATGAATCATAAATCATAAATCAAATCATGAATCATGAATCGAATCATGAATCATGAATTATGAATTCAATCATGAATCATGAATCATGAATTGAATCATGAATCATGAATCATGAATCATGAATCATGAATTGAATCATGAATCATGAAGTATGAATCATGAATTGAATCATGAATTGAATCATGAATTGAATCATGAATTGAATCATGAATCACGAATTGAATCATGAATTGAATCATGAATTGAATCATAAATTGAATCATTAATCATAAATCATAAATTGAATCATGAATTGAATCATGAATCATTAATCAAATCATGAATCATTAATTGAATCATTCATTGAATCATGAATCATAAATTGAATCATGAATTGAATCATGAATCATGAATCATGAATTGAATCATGAATCATGAATCATGAATCATGAATTGAATCATGAATTGAATCATGAATCATTAATCAAATCATGAATCATTAATTGAATCATTCATTGAATCATGAATCATAAATTGAATCATGAATTGAATCATGAATCATGAATCATGAATTGAATCATGAATCATGAATCATGAATCATGAATTGAATCATGAATCATGAATCATGAATCATGAATCGAATCATGAATCATGAATCGAATCATGAGTCATGAATCATGAATCATAAATTAAATCATGAATCATGAATTGAATCATGAATCATAAATTATGAATCATGAATTGAATCATAAATCATAAATTATGAATCATAAATTGAATCATGAATTGAATCATGAATCATGAATCATGAATTGAATCATGAATCACGAATCATAAATTGAATCATGAATCATGAATTATTAATTTAATAATGAAACATGAATTATGAATTGAATTATGAATCATGAATCGAATCATGAATCATGAATCATGAATTGAATCATAAATCATGAATCATGAATCGAATCATGAATCATGAATTGAATCATGAATTGAGTCATAAATCATTAATTAAATCATGAATCATGAATTGAATCATGAATCACAAATTGAATCATGAATTGAATCATGAATCATGAATCATGAATTGAATCTTGAATCATGAATCATGAATCATGAATTGAATCATGAATTGAATCATAAATCATGAATCATGAATTGAATCATGAATCATGAATCATGAATCGAATCATGATTTGAATCATGAATCATGAATCATGAATTGAATCATGAATTGAATCATAAATCATGAATCATGAATTGAATCATGAATCATGAATCATGAATTGAATCATGAATCATGAATTGAATCATGAATTGAATCATGAATCATGAATCGAATCATGAATCATGAATCATAAATTGAATCATGAATCATGAATCAAGAATTGAATAATGAATTGAATCATGAATCATGAATCATCAATTGAATCATGAATCATGAATTAAATCATGAATCATAAATCATAAATTGAATCATGAATCATGAATCGAATCATGAATCATGAATCGAATCATGAATCATGAATCATGAATCATGAATTGAATCATGAATCATGAATCATGAATCATGAATTAAATCATGAATCATAAATCATAAATCGAATCATGAATCATGATTTGAATCATGAATCATGAATTGAATCACGAATCATGAATCATGAATTGAATCATGAATCATGAATCATGAATCGAATCATGAATCATGAATCATGAATCGAATCATGAATCATGAATCAAATCATGAATCATGAATCATGAATCATGAATCATGAAATGAATCATGAATCATGAATTGAATAACGAATCATGAATCATGAATTGAATCATGAATCATGAATCGAATCATGAATCATGAATCATGAATCGAATCATGAATCATGAATCAAATCATGAATCATGAATCATGAATCATGAAATGAATCATGAATCATGAATTGAATCATGAATCATGAATCATGAATCATGAATCGAATCATGAATCATGAATCATGAATCGAATCATGAATCATGAATCAAATCATGAATCATGAATCATGAATCATGAAATGAATCATAAATCATGAATTGAACCATGAATCATGAATTATGAATTGAATAATGAATCATGGATCATGAATTGAATAATGAATCATGAATCGAATCATTAATCATGAATTGAATCATGAATCATGAATTATGAATTATGAATTGAATCATGAATCATGAATTGAATCATGAATCATGAATCATGAATTGAATCATGAATCATGAATCATGAATTAAATCATGAATCATAAATCATGAATTGAATCATGAATTGAATCATGAATCATCAATTGAATCATGAATCATGAATTAAATCATGAATCTTAAATCATAAATCAAATCATGAATCATGAATCATGAATTCAATCATGAATCATGAATCATGAATCATGAATCATGAATCATGAAATGAATCATGAATCATGAATTGAATCATGAATCATGAAGTATGAATCATGAATTGAATCATGAATTGAATCATGAATCATGAATCACGAATCATAAATTTAATCATGAATCATGAATCATGAATTTAATCATGAAACATGAATCATGAATTGAGTCATGAATCATGAATCGAATCATGAATCATGAATCATGAATTGAATCATGAACCATGAATCGAATCATGAATCATGAATCAAGAATCGAATCATGAATCATGAATCATGAATTGAATCATGAATCATGAATCATGAATCGAATCATGAATCATGAATTGAATCATGAAGTTAATATAAATCATTAATCAAATCATGAATCATGAATTGAATCATGAATTGAATCATCAATCACGAATTGAATCATGAATTGAATCATGAATTGAATCATGAATCATGAATCATGAATTGAATCATGAATCATGAATCATGAATTGAATCATGAATCATAAATCATGAATCTTGAATTGAATCATGAATCATGAATCATGAATTGAATCATGAATCATGAATCATTAATTGAATCATGAATCATGAATCATGAATCTTGAATTGAATCATGAATCATGAATCATGAATCATGAATTGAATCATGAATCCTGATTTTAATCAGGATTCGAATCCTGAATTGAATCATGAATCATGAAACATTAATTGAATCATGAATCACAAATCATGAATCATGAATTGAATCATGAATCATAAATCATGAATCTTGAATTGAATCATGAATCATGAATCATGAATTGAATCATGAATCATGAATCATTAATTGAATCATGAATCATGAATCATGAATCTTGAATTGAATCATGAATCATGAATCATGAATCATGAATTGAATCATGAATCCTGATTTTAATCAGGATTCGAATCCTGAATTGAATCATGAATCATGAATCATGAATTGAATCATGAATCATGAATTGAATCATGAATCATGAATCATGAATCATGAATTGAATCATGAATTGAATCATGAATCATGAATTGAATCATGAATCATAAATTGAATCATGAATCATGTATTGAATAATGAATTTGAATCATGAATCATGAATCATCAATTGAATCATGAATCATGAATTGAATAATGAATCATGAATCATGAATTGAACCATTAATCATGAATTATGAATTGAATAATGAATCATGAATCATGAATTGAATAATGAATCATTAATTGAATCATGAATCATGAATCATGAATTGAATCATGAATTGAATCATGAATCATGAATCATGAATTGAATCATGAATCATGTATCATGAATTAAATCATGAATCATAAATCATGAATTGAATCATGAATTAAATCATGAATCATCAATTGAATCATGAATCATGAATCATGAATTAAATCATGAATCATAAATCATAAATCAAATCATGAATCATGAATCGAATCATGAATCATGAATTGAATCATGAATCATGAATCATGAATCATGAATTGAATCATGAATCATGAATTATGAATTGAATCATGAATCATGAATCATGAATCATGAATCATGAATCATGAATCATGAATTGAATCATGAATCATGAATCATAAATCATTAATCGAATCATGAATCATGAATTGAATCATGAATCATGAATCATGAATCGAATCATGAATCATGAATTGAATCATGAATTGAATATAAATCATTAATCAAATCATGAATCATGAATTGAATCATGAATTGAATCATGAATCACGAATTGAATCATGAATTGAATCATGAATTGAATCATGAATCATGAATTGAATCATGAATCATGAATTGAATCATGAATCATGAATAGAATCATGAATCATGAATTGAAACATAAATAATTAATCATGAATCATGAATTGAATCATGAATTGAATCATGAATCATTAAGCAAATCATGAATTATTAATTGAATCATTCATTGAATCATGAATCATAAATTGAATCATGAATTGAATCATGAATCATGAATCATGAATTGAATCATGAATCATGAATCATGAATCATGAATTGAATCATGAATTGAATCATGAATCATAAATTGAATCATGAATCATGAATCATAAATTGAATCATGAATCATGAATCATGAATTGAATAATGAATTGAATCATGAATCATGAATCATCAATTGAATCATGAATCATGAATTAAATCATGAATCATAAATCATAAATCGAATCATGAATCATGAATCGAATCATGAATCATGAATTGAATCATGAATCATGAATCATGAATCAAATCATGAATCATGAATCATGAATCATGAATCATGAATCGAATCATGAATCATGAATCAAATCATGAATCATGAATCATGAATCATGAATCATGAAATGAATCATGAATCATGAATTGAATCATGAATCATGAATAATGAATCATGAATCATGAATCATGAATCATGAATTGAATCATGAATCATGAATCATGAATTGAATTATGAATCATGAATTGAATAATGAATCATAAATCATGAATTGAACCATGAATCATGAATTATGAATTGAATAATGAATCATGAATCATAAATTGAATAATGAATCATGAATCGAATCATTAATCATGAATTGAATCATGAATCATGAATTGAATCATGAATCATGAATTGAATCATGAATTGAATCATGAATCATGAATCATGAAATGAATCATGAATCATGAATTGAATCATGAATCATGAAGTATGAATCATGAATTGAATCATGAATTATGAATCATGAATTGAATCATGAATTGAATCATGAATCATGAATCACGAATCATAAATTGAATCATGAATCATGAATCATGAATTTAATCATGAAACATGAACCATGAATTGAGTCATGAATCATGAATCGAATCATGAATCATGAATCATGAATTGAATCATGAATCATGAATCGAATCATGAATCATGAATCATGAATCAAATCATGAATCATGAAACATGAATTGAATCATGAATCATGAATCATGAATCATGAATCGAATCATGAATCATGAATTGAATCATGAATTGAATCATAAATCATGAATCATGAATTGAATCATGAATCATGAATCATGAATTATGAATCATGAATTGAATCATGTATCATGAATTGAATCATGAATCATGAATTGAATCATGAATCATGAATCATGAATTGAATCATTAATTGAATCATGAATCATGAATTGAATCATGAATCATGAATCATGAATTGAATCATTAATTGAATCATGAATCATGAATTGAATCATGAATCATGAATCATAAATTGAATCATGAATCATGAATCATGTATTGAATAATGAATTTGAATCATGAATCATGAATCATCAATTGAATCATGAATCATGAATCATAAATTAAATCATGAATCATAAATCATAAATTGAATCATGAATCATGAATCGAATCATGAATTATGAATCATGAATTGAATCATGAATCGTGAATCATGAATCATGAATTGAATCATGAATAATGAATCATGAATCATGAATCATGAATCGAATCATGAATCATGAAATGAATCATGAATCATGAATTGAATCATGAATCATGAATTAAATCATAAATCATGAATCATAAATCATGAATCATGAATTGAATCATGAATCATGAATCATGAATTGAATAATGAATCATGAATCATGAATTGAACCATGAAACATGAATCATGAATTAAATAATGAATCATGAATCATGAATCAAATCATGAATAATGATTCATGAATTGAATCATGAATCAGGAATTGAATCATGAATCATGAATCGAATTATGAATCATTAATCAAATCATGAATCATGAATTGAATCATGAATTGAATCATGAATCATGAATTGAATTATGAATTGAATCAGAATTGAATCATGAATCATGAATCATGATTTGAATCATGAATCATGAATTGAACCATGAATCATGAATCATGAATTGAATCATGAATCAAGATTTTAATCAGGAATCGAATCATGAATTGAATCATGAATCATGAATTGAATCATGAGTCATGAATCATAAATCGAATCATGAATCATGAATCATGAATTGAATAATGAATTGAATCATGAATCATGAATCATCAATTGAATCATGAATCATGAATTAAATCATGCATCATAAATCATAAATCGAATCATGAATCGAATCATGAATCGAATCATGAATCATGAATCATGAATTGAATCATGAATCATGAATCATGAATCATGAATTAAATCATGAATCATAAATCATAAATCGAATCATGAATCATGAATCGAATCATGAATCATGAATTGAATAATGAATCATGAATCATGAATCAAATCATGAATCATGAATCATGAATCATGAAATGAATCATGAATCATGAATTGAATCATGAATCATGAATCATAAATCAAGAATCATGAATCATGAATCATGAATTGAATCATGAATCATGAATCATGAATTGAATCATGAATCATAAATCATGATTTGAATAATGAATCATAAATCATGAATTGAACCATGAATCATGAATTAAATCATAAATCATGAATTGAATCATGAATCATGAATTATGAATCATGAATTGAATCATGAATCATGAATTGAATCATGAATCATGAATTGAATCATGAATTGAATCATGAATCATGAATCATGAATTGAATCATGAATCATGAATTAAATCATGAATCATAAATCATGAATCATCAATTGAATAATGAATCATGAATCATGAAATAAATCATGAATCATAAATCATAAATCAAATCATGAATCATGAATCGAATCATGAATCATGAATTGAATCATGAATCATGAATCATGAATCATGAATTGAATCATGAATCATGAATTGAATCATGAATCATGAATCATGAATCATGAAATGAATCATGAATCATGAATTGAATCATGAATCATGAAGTATGAATCATGAATTGAATCATGAATTATGAATCATGAATTGAATCATGAATTGAATCATGAATCATGAATCACGAATCATAAATTGAATCATGAATCATGAATCATGAATTGAATCATGAAACATGAATCATGAATTGAGTCATGAATCATGAATTGAATCATGAATCATGAATCATGAATCGAATCATGAATCATGAATTGAATCATGAAACATGAATCGAATCATGAATCATGAATTGAATATAAATCATTAATCAAATCATGAATCATGAATTGAATCATGAATTGAATCATGAATTGAATCATAAATCATGAATCATGAATTGAATCATGAATCATGAATCATGAATTATGAATCATGAATTGAATCATGAATCATGAATTGAATCATGAATCATGAATCATGAATTATGAATCATGAATTGAATCATGAATCATGAATCATGAATTGAATCATGAATCATGAATCATGTATTGAATAATGAATTTGAATCATGAATCATGAATCATCAATTGAATCATGAATCATGAATCATGAATTAAATCATGAATCATAAATCATAAATTGAATCATGAATCATGAATCGAATTATGAATTATGAATCATGAATTGAATCATGAATCGTGAATCATGAATCATGAATTGAATCATGAATCATGAATCATGAATCGAATCATGAATAATGAATCATGAATCATGAAATGAATCATGAATTGAATCATGAATCGTGAATCATGAATCATGAATTGAATCATGAATCATGAATCATGAATCGAATCATGAATAATGAATCATGAATCATGAAATGAATCATAATTCATGAATTGAATCATGAATCATGAATTGAATCATGAATCATGAATCATGAATCATGAATTGAATCATGAATCATGAATCTTGAATTGAATCATGAATCATGAATCATGAATTGAATCATGAATCATGAATCATGAATTGAATCATGAATCATGAATCATGAATCATGAATTAAATCATGAATCATAAATCATAAATCGAATCATGAATCATGATTCGAATCATGAATCATGAATTGAATCACGAATCATGAATCATGAATCATGAATCGAATCATGAATCATGAATCATGAATCGAATCATGAATCATGAATCAAATCATGAATCATGAATCATGAATCATGAATCATGAAATGAATCATGAATCATGAATTGAATAACGAATCATGAATCATGAATTGAATCATGAATCATGAATCGAATCATGAATCATGAATCGAATCATGAATCATGAATCAAATCATGAATCATGATTCATGAATCATGAAATGAATCATGAATCATGAATTGAATCATGAATCATGAATCATGAATCATGAATCATGAATTGAATCATGAATCATGAATCATGAATTGAATCATGAATCATGAATCATGAATTGAACCATGAATCATAAATCATGAATTGAACCATGAATCATGAATTATGAATTGAATAATGAATCATGGATCATGAATTGAATAATGAATCATGAATCGAATCATTAATCATGAATTGAATCATGAATCATGAATTATGAATCATGAATTGAATCATGAATCATGAATTGAATCATGAATCATGAATCATGAATTGAATCATGAATCATGAATCATGAATTAAATCATGAATCATAAATCATGAATTGAATCATGAATTGAATCATGAATCATCAATTGAATCATGAATCATGAATTAAATCATGAATCATAAATCAAATCATGAATCATGAATCGAATCATGAATCATGAATCATGAATTCAATCATGAATCATGAATCATGAATTGAATCATGAATCATGAATTGAATCATAAATTGAATCATGAATCATGAATCACGAATCATAAATTTAATCATGAATCATGAATCATGAATTTAATCATGAAACATGAATCATGAATTGAGTCATGAATCATGAATCGAATCATGAATCATGAATCATGAATTGAATCATGAACCATGAATCGAATCATGAATCATGAATCAAGAATCGAATCATGAATCATGAATCATGAATTGAATCATGAATCATGAATCATGAATCGAATCATGAATCATGAATTGAATCATGAAGTTAATATAAATCATTAATCAAATCATGAATCATGAATTGAATCATGAATTGAATCATCAATCACGAATTGAATCATGAATTGAATCATGAATTGAATCATGAATCATGAATCATGAATTGAATCATGAATCATGAATCATGAATTGAATCATGAATCATAAATCATGAATCTTGAATTGAATCATGAATCATGAATCATGAATTGAATCATGAATCATGAATCATTAATTGAATCATGAATCATGAATCATGAATCTTGAATTGAATCATGAATCATGAATCATGAATCATGAATTGAATCATGAATCCTGATTTAAATCAGGATTCGAATCCTGAATTGAATCATGAATCATGAAACATTAATTGAATCATGAATCACAAATCATGAATCATGAATTGAATCATGAATCATAAATCATGAATCTTGAATTGAATCATGAATCATGAATCATGAATTGAATCATGAATCATGAATCATTAATTGAATCATGAATCATGAATCATGAATCTTGAATTGAATCATGAATCATGAATCATGAATCATGAATTGAATCATGAATCCTGATTTTAATCAGGATTCGAATCCTGAATTGAATCATGAATCATGAATCATGAATTGAATCATGAATCATGAATTGAATCATGAATCATGAATCATGAATCATGAATTGAATCATTAATTGAATCATGAATCATGAAATGAATCATGAATCATGAATTGAATCATGAATCATGAATTAAATCATAAATCATGAATCATAAATCATGAATCATGAATCATGAATTGAATCATGAATCATGAATCATGAATTGAATAATGAATCATGAATCATGAATTGAACCATGAAACATGAATCATGAATTGAATAATGAATCATGAATCATGAATCAAATCATGAATAATGATTCATGAATTGAATCATGAATCAGGAATTGAATCATGAATCATGAATCGAATTATGAATCATTAATCGAATCATGAATCATGAATTGAATCATGAATTGAATCATGAATCATGAATTGAATTATGAATTGAATCAGAATTGAATCATGAATCATGAATCATGATTTGAATCATGAATCATGAATTGAACCATGAATCATGAATCATGAATTGAATCATGAATCATGATTTTAATCAGGAATCGAATCATGAATTGAATCATGAATCATGAATCATGTATTGAATAATGAATTTGAATCATGAATCATGAATCATCAATTGAATCATGAATCATGAATCATAAATTAAATCATGAATCATAAATCATAAATTGAATCATGAATCATGAATCGAATCATGAATTATGAATCATGAATTGAATCATGAATCGTGAATCATGAATCATGAATTGAATCATGAATAATGAATCATGAATCATGAATCATGAATCGAATCATGAATCATGAAATGAATCATGAATCATGAATTGAATCATGAATCATGAATTAAATCATAAATCATGAATCATAAATCATGAATCATGAATCATGAATTGAATCATGAATCATGAATCATGAATTGAATAATGAATCATGAATCATGAATTGAACCATGAAACATGAATCATGAATTGAATAATGAATCATGAATCATGAATCAAATCATGAATAATGATTCATGAATTGAATCATGAATCAGGAATTGAATCATGAATCATGAATCGAATTATGAATCATTAATCGAATCATGAATCATGAATTGAATCATGAATTGAATCATGAATCATGAATTGAATTATGAATTGAATCAGAATTGAATCATGAATCATGAATCATGATTTGAATCATGAATCATGAATTGAACCATGAATCATGAATCATGAATTGAATCATGAATCATGATTTTAATCAGGAATCGAATCATGAATTGAATCATGAATCATGAATTGAATCATGAGTCATGAATCATAAATCGAATCATGAATCATGAATCATGAATTGAATAATGAATTGAATCATGAATCATGAATTAAATCATGAATCATAAATCATAAATCGAATCATGAATCATGAATCGAATCATGAATCATGAATCATGAATCATGAATTGAATCATGAATCATGAATCATGAATCATGAATTAAATCATGAATCATAAATCATAAATCGAATCATGAATCATGAATCGAATCATGAATCATGAATTGAATAATGAATCATGAATCAAATCATGAATCATGAATCATGAATCATGAAATGAATCATGAATCATGAATTGAATCATGAATCATGAATCATAAATCAAGAATCATGAATCATGAATCATGAATTGAATCATGAATCATGAATCATGAATTGAATCATGAATCATAAATCATGATTTGAATAATGAATCATGAATCATGAATTGAATAATGAATCATGAATCGAATCATTAATCATGAATTGAATCATGAATCATGAATTATGAATCATGAATTGAATCATGAATCATGAATTGAATCATGAATCATGAATTGAATCATGAATTGAATCATGAATCATGAATCATGAATTGAATCATGAATCATGAATTAAATCATGAATCATAAATCATGAATTATCAATTGAATCATGAATCATGAAATAAATCATGAATCATAAATCATAAATCAAATCATGAATCATTAATCGAATCATGAATCATGAATTGAATCATGAATCATGAATCATGAATCATGAATTGAATCATGAATCATGAATTGAATCATGAATCATGAATCATGAAATGAATCATGAATCATGAATTGAATCATGAATCATGAAGTATGAATCATGAATTGAATCATGAATTATGAATCATGAATTGAATCATGAATTGAATCATGAATCATGAATCACGAATCATAAATTGAATCATGAATCATGAATCATGAATTGAATCATGAAACATGAATCATGAATTGAGTCATGAATCATGAATTGAATCATGAATCATGAATCGAATCATGAATCATGAATTGAATCATGAAACATGAATCGAATCATGAATCATGAATTGAATATAAATCATTAATCAAATCATGAATCATGAATTGAATCATGAATTGAATCATGAATTGAATCATAAATCATGAATCATGAATTGAATCATGAATCATGAATCATGAATTATGAATCATGAATTAAATCATGAATCATGAATTGAATCATGAAACATGAATCGAATCATGAATCATGAATTGAATATAAATCATTAATCAAATCATGAATCATGAATTGAATCATGAATTGAATCATGAATTGAATCATAAATCATGAATCATGAATTGAATCATGAATCATGAATCATGAATTATGAATCATGAATTGAATCATGAATCATGAATTGAATCATGAATCATGAATCATGAATTATGAATCATGAATTGAATCATGAATCATGAATCATGAATTGAATCATGAATCATGAATCATCAATTGAATCATGAATCATGAATCATGAATTAAATCATGAATCATAAATCATAAATTGAATCATGAATCATGAATCGAATTATGAATTATGAATCATGAATTGAATCATGAATCGTGAATCATGAATCATGAATTGAATCATGAATCATGAATCATGAATCGAATCATGAATAATGAATCATGAATCATGAAATGAATCATGAATTGAATCATGAATCGTGAATCATGAATCATGAATTGAATCATGAATCATGAATCATGAATCGAATCATGAATAATGAATCATGAATCATGAAATGAATCATAATTCATGAATTGAATCATGAATCATGAATTGAATCATGAATCATGAATCATGAATCATGAATCATGAATTGAATCATGAATCATGAATCATGAATTGAATAATGAATCATGAATCATGAATTGAACCATGAATCATGAATCATGAATTGAATAATGAATCATGAATCATGAATTGAATAATGAATCATGAATCGAATCATGAATAATGATTCATGAATTGAATCATGTATCATGAATTGAATCATGAATCATGAATCGAATTATGAATCATTAATCGAATCATGAATCATGAATTGAATCATGAATTGAATCATGAATCATGAATTGAATTATGAATTGAATCAGAATTGAATCATGAATAATGAATCATGATTTGAATCATGAATCATGAATTGAACCATGAATCATGAATCATGAATTGAATCATGAATCATGATTTTAATCAGGAATCGAATCATGAATTGAATCATGAATCATGAATTGAATCATGAACCATTAATTGAATCATGAATCATGAATCATGAATCATGAATTGAATCATGAACATGAATCATGAATTGAATCATGAATCATGAATCATAAATTTAATCATGAATCATGAATTGAATCATGAATTGAATCATGAATCATGAATCATGAATTGAATAATGAATCATGAATCATTAATTGAATCATGAATCATGATTCATGAATCGAATCATTAATCATGAATTGAATCATGAATCATGAATCATGAATTATGAATCATGAATTGAATCATGAATCATGAATTGAATCATGAATCATGAATTGAATCATGAATCATGAATTGAATCATGAATCATGAATCATGAATCGAATCATGAATCATTAATTGAATCATGAATCATGAATTGAATCATGAATTGAATCATGAATCATTAATTGAATTATGAATTGAATCATGAATTGAATCATGAATCATGAATCATGAATTAAATCATGAATCATAAATCATAAATCGAATCATGAATCATGAATTGAATCATGAATCATGAATTGAATCATGAATCATGAATCATGAATCATGAATCATGAATCATGAAATGAATCATGAATCATGAATCATGAATCGAATCATGAATCATGAATCATGAATTGAATCATGAATCATGAATCAAATCATGAATCATGAATCATGAATCATGAAATGAATCATGAATCATGAATTGAATCATGAATCATGAATCATGAATCATGAATCATGAATTGAATCATGAATCATGAATTGAATCATGAATCATGAATCATGAAATGAAGAATGAATCATGAATTATGAATTGAATAATGAATCATGAATCGAATCATTAATCATGAATTGAATCATGAATCATGAATTATGAATCATGAATTGAATCATGAATCATGAATTGAATCATGAATTGAATCATGAATCATGAATCATGAATTGAATAATGAATCATGAATCGAATCATTAATCATGAATTGAATCATGAATCATGAATTATGAATCATGAATTGAATCATGAATCATGAATTGAATCATGAATTGAATCATGAATCATGAATCATGAATTGAATCATGAATCATGAATCATGAATTAAATCATTAATCATAAATCATGAATTGAATCATGAATTGAATCATGAATCATCAATTGAATCATGAATCAAGAATCATGAATTAAATCATGAATCATAAATCATAAATCGAATCATGAATCATGAATCGAATCATGAATCATGAATCATGAATCATGAATTGAATCATGAATTGAATCATGAATCATGAATCATGAATTGAATCATAAATCATGAATCATGAATTGAATCATGAATCATGAATCATGAATCATGAATTGAATCATGAATTGAATCATGAATCATGAATCATGAATCATGAATCATGAAATGAATCATGAATCATGAATTGAATCATGAATCATGAAGTATGAATCATGAATTGAATCATGAATTATGAATCATGAATTGAATCATGAATTGAATCATGAATCATGAATCACGAATCATAAATTGAATCATGAATCATGAATCATGAATTTAATAATGAAACATGAATCATGAATTGAGTCATGAATCATGAATCGAATCATGAATCATGAATCATGAATTGAATCATGAATCATGAATTGAATCATGAATCATGAATCGAATCATGAATCATGAATCATGAATTGAATCATGAATTGAATATAAATCATTAATCAAATCATGAATCATGAATTGAATCATGAATTGAATCATGAATTGAATCATAAATCATGAATCATGAATTGAATCATGAATCATGAATTGAATCATGAATCATGAATCATGAATCATGAATTGAATCATTAATTGAATCATGAATCATGAATTGAATCATGAATCATGAATCATAAATTGAATCATGAATCATGAATCATGTATTGAATAATGAATTTGAATCATGAATCATGAATCATCAATTGAATCATAATTCATGAATCATGAATTAAATCATGAATCATAAATCATAAATTGAATCATGAATCATGAATCGAATCATGAATTATGAATCATGAATTTAATCATGAATCGTGAATCATGAATCATGAATTGAATCATGAATCATGAATCATGAATCGAATCATGAATGATGAATGATGAATGATGAATCATGAATCGAATCATGAATCATGAATCATGAATCATGAAATGAATCATGAATCATGAATTGAATCATGAATCATGAATCGAATTATGAATCATTAATCGAATCATGAATCATGAATTGAATCATGAATTGAATCATGAATCATGAATTGAATCATGAAACATGAATCATGAATCATGAATTGAATCATGAATCATGAATCATGAATCATGAAATGAATCATGAATCATGAATTGAATCATGAATCATGAAGTATGAATCATGAATTGAATCATGAATTATGAATTGAATCATGAAACATGAATCATGAATCATGAATTGAATCATGAATCATGAATCATGAATCATGAAATGAATCATGAATCATGAATTGAATCATGAATCATGAAGTATGAATCATGAATTGAATCATGAATTATGAATCATGAATTGAATCATGAATTGAATCATGAATCATGAATCACGAATCATAAATTGAATCATGAATCATGAATTATGAATTGAATCATGAAACATGAATCATGAATTGAGTCATGAATCATGAATTGAATCATGAATCATGAATCGAATCATGAATCATGAATTGAATCATGAAACATGAATCGAATCATGAATCATGAATTGAATATAAATCATTAATCAAATCATGAATCATGAATTGAATCATGAATTGAATCATGAATTGAATCATAAATCATGAATCATGAATTGAATCATGAATCATGAATCATGAATTATGAATCATGAATTAAATCATGAATCATGAATTGAATCATGAAACATGAATTGAATCATGAATCATGAATTGAATATAAATCATTAATCAAATCATGAATCATGAATTGAATCATGAATTGAATCATGAATTGAATCATAAATCATGAATCATGAATTGAATCATGAATCATGAATCATGAATTATGAATCATGAATTGAATCATGAATCATGAATTGAATCATGAATCATGAATCATGAATTATGAATCATGAATTGAATCATGAATCATGAATCATGAATTGAATCATGAATCATGAATCATCAATTGAATCATGAATCATGAATCATGAATTAAATCATGAATCATAAATCATAAATTGAATCATGAATCATGAATCGAATTATGAATTATGAATCATGAATTGAATCATGAATCGTGAATCATGAATCATGAATTGAATCATGAATCATGAATCATGAATCGAATCATGAATAATGAATCATGAATCATGAAATGAATCATGAATTGAATCATGAATCGTGAATCATGAATCATGAATTGAATCATGAATCATGAATCATGAATCGAATCATGAATAATGAATCATGAATCATGAAATGAATCATAATTCATGAATTGAATCATGAATCATGAATTGAATCATGAATCATGAATCATGAATCATGAATCATGAATTGAATCATGAATCATGAATCATGAATTGAATAATGAATCATGAATCATGAATTGAACCATGAATCATGAATCATGAATTGAATAATGAATCATGAATCATGAATTGAATAATGAATCATGAATCGAATCATGAATAATGATTCATGAATTGAATCATGTATCATGAATTGAATCATGAATCATGAATCGAATTATGAATCATTAATCGAATCATGAATCATGAATTGAATCATGAATTGAATCATGAATCATGAATTGAATTATGAATTGAATCAGAATTGAATCATGAATAATGAATCATGATTTGAATCATGAATCATGAATTGAACCATGAATCATGAATCATGAATTGAATCATGAATCATGATTTTAATCAGGAATCGAATCATGAATTGAATCATGAATCATGAATTGAATCATGAACCATTAATTGAATCATGAATCATGAATCATGAATCATGAATTGAATCATGAACATGAATCATGAATTGAATCATGAATCATGAATCATAAATTTAATCATGAATCATGAATTGAATTATGAATTGAATCATGAATCATGAATCATGAATTGAATAATGAATCATGAATCATTAATTGAATCATGAATCATGATTCATGAATCGAATCATTAATCATGAATTGAATCATGAATCATGAATCATGAATTATGAATCATGAATTGAATCATGAATCATGATTTGAATCATGAATCATGAATTGAATCATGAATCATGAATTGAATCATGAATCATGAATTGAATCATGAATCATGAATCATGAATCGAATCATGAATCATTAATTGAATCATGAATCATGAATTGAATCATGAATTGAATCATGAATCATTAATTGAATTATGAATTGAATCATGAATTGAATCATGAATCATGAATCATGAATTAAATCATGAATCATAAATCATAAATCGAATCATGAATTGAATCATGAATCATGAATTGAATCATGAATCATGAATCATGAATCATGAATCATGAATCATGAATTGAATCATGAATCATGAATCATGAATCGAATCATGAATCATGAATCATGAATTGAATCATGAATCATGAATCAAATCATGAATCATGAATCATGAATCATGAAATGAATCATGAATCATGAATTGAATCATGAATCATGAATCATGAATCATGAATCATGAATCATGAATTGAATCATGAATCATGAATTGAATCATGAATCATGAATCATGAAATGAAGAATGAATCATAAATCATGAATTGAACCATGAATCATGAATTATGAATTGAATAATGAATCATGAATCGAATCATTAATCATGAATTGAATCATGAATCATGAATTATGAATCATGAATTGAATCATGAATCATGAATTGAATCATGAATTGAATCATGAATCATGAATCATGAATTGAATAATGAATCATGAATCGAATCATTAATCATGAATTGAATCATGAATCATGAATTATGAATCATGAATTGAATCATGAATCATGAATTGAATCATGAATTGAATCATGAATCATGAATCATGAATTGAATCATGAATCATGAATCATGAATTAAATCATTAATCATAAATCATGAATTGAATCATGAATTGAATCATGAATCATCAATTGAATCATGAATCAAGAATCATGAATTAAATCATGAATCATAAATCATAAATCGAATCATGAATCATGAATCGAATCATGAATCATGAATCATGAATTGAATCATGAATTGAATCATGAATCATGAATCATGAATTGAATCATAAATCATGAATCATGAATTGAATCATGAATCATGAATCATGAATCATGAATTGAATCATGAATTGAATCATGAATCATGAATCATGAATCATGAATCATGAAATGAATCATGAATCATGAATTGAATCATGAATCATGAAGTATGAATCATGAATTGAATCATGAATTATGAATCATGAATTGAATCATGAATTGAATCATGAATCATGAATCACGAATCATAAATTGAATCATGAATCATGAATCATGAATTTAATAATGAAACATGAATCATGAATTGAGTCATGAATCATGAATCGAATCATGAATCATGAATCATGAATTGAATCATGAATCATGAATTGAATCATGAATCATGAATCGAATCATGAATCATGAATCATGAATTGAATCATGAATTGAATATAAATCATTAATCAAATCATGAATCATGAATTGAATCATGAATTGAATCATGAATTGAATCATAAATCATGAATCATGAATTGAATCATGAATCATGAATTGAATCATGAATCATGAATCATGAATCATGAATTGAATCATTAATTGAATCATGAATCATGAATTGAATCATGAATCATGAATCATAAATTGAATCATGAATCATGAATCATGTATTGAATAATGAATTTGAATCATGAATCATGAATCATCAATTGAATCATAATTCATGAATCATGAATTAAATCATGAATCATAAATCATAAATTGAATCATGAATCATGAATCGAATCATGAATTATGAATCATGAATTTAATCATGAATCGTGAATCATGAATCATGAATTGAATCATGAATCATGAATCATGAATCGAATCATGAATGATGAATGATGAATGATGAATCATGAATCGAATCATGAATCATGAATCATGAATCATGAAATGAATCATGAATCATGAATTGAATCATGAATCATGAATCGAATTATGAATCATTAATCGAATCATGAATCATGAATTGAATCATGAATTGAATCATGAATCATGAATTGAATCATGAAACATGAATCATGAATCATGAATTGAATCATGAATCATGAATCATGAATCATGAAATGAATCATGAATCATGAATTGAATCATGAATCATGAAGTATGAATCATGAATTGAATCATGAATTATGAATCATGAATTGAATCATGAATTGAATCATGAATCATGAATCACGAATCATAAATTGAATCATGAATCATGAATTATGAATTGAATCATGAAACATGAATCATGAATTGAGTCATGAATCATGAATTGAATCATGAATCATGAATCGAATCATGAATCATGAATTGAATCATGAAACATGAATCGAATCATGAATCATGAATTGAATATAAATCATTAATCAAATCATGAATCATGAATTGAATCATGAATTGAATCATGAATTGAATCATAAATCATGAATCATGAATTGAATCATGAATCATGAATCATGAATTATGAATCATGAATTAAATCATGAATCATGAATTGAATCATGAAACATGAATTGAATCATGAATCATGAATTGAATATAAATCATTAATCAAATCATGAATCATGAATTGAATCATGAATTGAATCATGAATTGAATCATAAATCATGAATCATGAATTGAATCATGAATCATGAATCATGAATTATGAATCATGAATTGAATCATGAATCATGAATTGAATCATGAATCATGAATCATGAATTATGAATCATGAATTGAATCATGAATCATGAATCATGAATTGAATCATGAATCATGAATCATCAATTGAATCATGAATCATGAATCATGAATTAAATCATGAATCATAAATCATAAATTGAATCATGAATCATGAATCGAATTATGAATTATGAATCATGAATTGAATCATGAATCGTGAATCATGAATCATGAATTGAATCATGAATCATGAATCATGAATCGAATCATGAATAATGAATCATGAATCATGAAATGAATCATGAATTGAATCATGAATCGTGAATCATGAATCATGAATTGAATCATGAATCATGAATCATGAATCGAATCATGAATAATGAATCATGAATCATGAAATGAATCATAATTCATGAATTGAATCATGAATCATGAATTGAATCATGAATCATGAATCATGAATCATGAATCATGAATTGAATCATGAATCATGAATCATGAATTGAATAATGAATCATGAATCATGAATTAAACCATGAATCATGAATCATGAATTGAATAATGAATCATGAATCATGAATTGAATAATGAATCATGAATCGAATCATGAATAATGATTCATGAATTGAATCATGTATCATGAATTGAATCATGAATCATGAATCGAATTATGAATCATTAATCGAATCATGAATCATGAATTGAATCATGAATTGAATCATGAATCATGAATTGAATTATGAATTGAATCAGAATTGAATCATGAATAATGAATCATGATTTGAATCATGAATCATGAATTGAACCATGAATCATGAATCATGAATTGAATCATGAATCATGATTTTAATCAGGAATCGAATCATGAATTGAATCATGAATCATGAATTGAATCATGAACCATTAATTGAATCATGAATCATGAATCATGAATCATGAATTGAATCATGAACATGAATCATGAATTGAATCATGAATCATGAATCATAAATTTAATCATGAATCATGAATTGAATTATGAATTGAATCATGAATCATGAATCATGAATTGAATAATGAATCATGAATCATTAATTGAATCATGAATCATGATTCATGAATCGAATCATTAATCATGAATTGAATCATGAATCATGAATCATGAATTATGAATCATGAATTGAATCATGAATCATGATTTGAATCATGAATCATGAATTGAATCATGAATCATGAATTGAATCATGAATCATGAATTGAATCATGAATCATGAATCATGAATCGAATCATGAATCATTAATTGAATCATGAATCATGAATTGAATCATGAATTGAATCATGAATCATTAATTGAATTATGAATTGAATCATGAATTGAATCATGAATCATGAATCATGAATTAAATCATGAATCATAAATCATAAATCGAATCATGAATTGAATCATGAATCATGAATTGAATCATGAATCATGAATCATGAATCATGAATCATGAATTGAATCATGAATCATGAATCATGAATCGAATCATGAATCATGAATCATGAATTGAATCATGAATCATGAATCAAATCATGAATCATGAATCATGAATCATGAAATGAATCATGAATCATGAATTGAATCATGAATCATGAATCATGAATCATGAATCATGAATCATGAATTGAATCATGAATCATGAATTGAATCATGAATCATGAATCATGAAATGAAGAATGAATCATAAATCATGAATTGAACCATGAATCATGAATTATGAATTGAATAATGAATCATGAATCGAATCATTAATCATGAATTGAATCATGAATCATGAATTATGAATCATGAATTGAATCATGAATCATGAATTGAATCATGAATTGAATCATGAATCATGAATCATGAATTGAATAATGAATCATGAATCGAATCATTAATCATGAATTGAATCATGAATCATGAATTATGAATCATGAATTGAATCATGAATCATGAATTGAATCATGAATTGAATCATGAATCATGAATCATGAATTGAATCATGAATCATGAATCATGAATTAAATCATTAATCATAAATCATGAATTGAATCATGAATTGAATCATGAATCATCAATTGAATCATGAATCAAGAATCATGAATTAAATCATGAATCATAAATCATAAATCGAATCATGAATCATGAATCGAATCATGAATCATGAATCATGAATTGAATCATGAATTGAATCATGAATCATGAATCATGAATTGAATCATAAATCATGAATCATGAATTGAATCATGAATCATGAATCATGAATTGAATCATGAATTGAATCATGAATCATGAATCATGAATTGAATCATGAATCATGAATCATGAATTGAATCATGAAATGAATCATGAATCATGAATTGAATCATGAATCATGAAGTATGAATCATGAATTGAATCATGAATTATGAATCATGATTTGAATCATGAATTGAATCATGAATCATGAATCACGAATCATAAATTGAATCATGAATCATGAATCATGAATTTAATAATGAAACATGAATCATGAATTGAGTCATGAATCATGAATCGAATCATGAATCATGAATCATGAATTGAATCATGAATCATGAATTGAATCATGAATCATGAATCGAATCATGAATCATGAATCGAATCATGAATCATGAATCATGAATTGAATCATGAATCATGAATCGAATCATGAATCATGAATTGAATCATGAATTGAATATAAATCATTAATCAAATCATGAATCATGAATTGAATCATGAATTGAATCATGAATTGAATCATAAATCATGAATCATGAATTGAATCATGAATCATGAATTGAATCATGAATCATGAATCATGAATAATGAATTGAATCATTAATTGAATCATGAATCATGAATTGAATCATGAATCATGAATCATAAATTGAATCATGAATCATGAATCATGTATTGAATAATGAATTTGAATCATGAATCATGAATCATCAATTGAATCATAATTCATGAATCATGAATTAAATCATGAATCATAAATCATAAATTGAATCATGAATCATGAATCGAATCATGAATTATGAATCATGAATTTAATCATGAATCGTGAATCATGAATCATGAATTGAATCATGAATCATGAATCGAATCATGAATGATGAATGATGAATCATGAATCATGAATCGAATCATGAATCATGAATCATGAATCATGAAATGAATCATGAATCATGAATTGAATCATGAATCATGAATCAAATTATGAATCATTAATCGAATCATGAATCATGAATTGAATCATGAATTGAATCATGAATCATGAATTGAATTATGAATTGAATCAGAATTGAATCATGAATCATGAATCATGATTTGAATCATGAATCATGAATTGAACCATGAATCATGAATTGAATCATGAATCATGATTTTAATCAGGAATCGAATCATGAATTGAATCATGAATCATGAATTGAATCATGAATCATTAATTGAATCATGAATCATTAATCATGAATCATGAATTGAATCATGAATCATGAATCATGAATTGAATCATGAATCATGAATCATAAATTTAATCATGATTCATGAATCGAATCATTAATCATGAATTGAATCATGAATCATGAATTGAATCATATATCATGAATCATTAATTGAATCATGAATCATGATTCATGAATCAAATCATTAATCATGAATTGAATCATGAATCATGAATCATGAATTATGAATCATGAATTGAATCATGAATCATGATTTGAATCATGAATCATGAATTGAATCAAGAATCATGAATCATAAATTGAATCATGAATCATGAATTGAATCATGAATTGAATCATGAATCATGAATCATGAATTGAATCATGAATCGTGAATCATGAATTGAATCATGAATCATAAATCATAAATCGAATCATAAATCATGAATTGAAACATGAATCATGAATCGTGAATCATGAATTGAATCATGAATCATGAATCAAATCATGAATCATGAATCGTGACTCATGAATCATAAATCATGAAATGAATCATGAATCATGAATTGAAACATGAATCATGAATTATGAATCAGGAATTGAATCAAGAATCATGAATTATGAATCATGAATTGAATCATGAATTGAATCATGAATCATGAATTGAATCATGAATCATGAAACATGAATCATGAATTAAATCATGAATCATGAATAGAATCATGAATCATGAATCTTGAATTGAATCATGAATCATGAATTATGAATCATGAATTGAATCATGAATCATGAATCGAATCATGAATCAAGAATTGAATCATAAATTGAATCATAAATCATTAATCGAATCATGAATCATGAATTGAATCATGAATTGAATCATGAATCATGCATTAAATCATGAATCATGAATCATGAATCATGAAATGAATCATGAATCATAAATCATAAATTAAATCATGAATCATGAATTGAATCATTAATTATGAATCATGAATCATGAATCATGAATCATGAATCATGAATCATGAATTAAAACATGAATCATGAATAATGAATTGAATAATGAATCATGAATAATGAATTGAACCATGAATCATGAATCATGAATTGAATAATGAATCATGAATCATGAATTGAATAATGAATCATGAATCGAATCATGAATCATGAATTGAATCATGAATTGAATCATGAATCATGAATTGAATTATGAATTGAATCATGAATTGAATCATGAATCATGAATCATGATTTGAATCTTGAATCATGAATTGAACCATGAATCATGAATCATGAATAGAATCATGAATCATGATTTTAATCAGGAATCGAATCATGAATTGAATAATGAATCATGAATTGAATCATGAATCATGAATTAAATCATGAATCATGAATTGAATCATGAATCATTAATTGAATCATGAATCATGAATCATGAATCATGAATTGAATCATGAATCATGAATCATAAATCGAATCATGAATTGAATCATGAATCATTAATTGAATCATAAATCATGATTCATAAATTTAATCATTAATCATAAATTGAATCATGAATTATGAATCATGAATTGAATCATGAATCATGATTTGAATCATGAATCATGAATTGAATCATGAATCATGAATCATAAATTGAATCATGAATCATGAATCATGAATTGAATCATGAATTGAATCATGAATCATGAATCATCAATTGAATCATGAATCATGAATCATGAATTAAATCATGAATCATAAATCATAAATCGAATCATGAATCATGAATCGAATCATGAATCGTGAATCATGAATTGAATCATGAATCATGAATTATGAATCAGGAATTGAATCATGAATTGAATCATGAATCATGAATTGAATCATGAATCATGAAACATGAATCATGAATTGAATCATGAATCATAAATTGAATCATGAATCATGAATTATGAATCATGAATCATGAATTATGAATCATGAATTGAATCATGAATCATGAATCGAATCATGAATCAAGAATTGAATCATGAATTGAATCATAAATCATTAATCAAATCATAAATCATGAATTGAATCATGAATTGAATCATGAATCATGAATTGAATCATGAATCATGAATCATGAATCATGAAATGAATCATGAATCATAAATTAAAACATGAATCATAAATCATGAATTGAATCATGAATCATAAATCATGAATCAAATCATGAATCATGAATCATGAATCATGAATCATGAATCATGAAATGAATCATGAATCGTGAATCATGAATCATGAATCATGAAATGAATCATGAATCATGAATTGAATCATGAATCATGAATTATGAATCAGGAATTGAATCAAGAATCATGAATTATGAATCATGAATTGAATCATGAATCATGAAACATGAATCATGAATTGAATTATGAATCATGAATCAAGAATTAAATCATGAATCATGAATTATGAATCATGAATTGAATCATAAATCATTAATCGAATCATAATTCATGAATTGAATCATGAATTGAATCATGAATCATGAATTGAATCATGAATCATGAATCGAATCATGAATCATGAATCATGTATTGAAACATAAATCATGAATCATTAATCATGAATCATGAATCATGAATTGAATCATGAATTGAATCATGAATCATGAATTGAATCATGAATCATGTATCGAATCATGAAATATGAATCATGAATCGAATCATGAATCATGAATTAAATCATAAATGATGAATCATGAATCGAATCATGAATCATGAATTGAATCATGAATTGAGTCATAAATCATTAATTAAATCATGAATCATGAATTGAATCATGAATTGAATCATGAATCACAAATTGAATCATGAATCATGAATTATGAATCATGAATCATGAATTATGAATCATGAATCATGAATCATGAATTGAATCATGAATCATGAATCATGAATTGAATCATGAATCATGAATTGAATCATGAATCATGAATTATGAAACATGAATTGAATCATGAATCACGAATTGAATCATGAATCATGAATTAAATCATAAATCATGAATCATGAATCATGAAATGAATCATGAATTGAATCATGAATCATGAATCATGAATTAAATCATGAATCATGAATCATAAATTAAAACATGAATCATGAATCATGAATTGAATCATGAATCATGAATCATGAATCAAATCATGAATCATGAATCGTGAATCATGAATCATGAATCATGAATTTAATCATGAATCATGAATTATGAATCAGGAATTGAATCAAGAATCATGAATTATGAATCATGAACTGAATCATGAATTGAATCATGAATCACGAATTGAATCATGAATCATGAAACATGAATCATGAATCATGAAACATGAATCATGAATTGAATTATGAATCATGAATCAAGAATTAAATCATGAATCATGAATTATGAATCATGAATTGAATCATAAATCATTAATCGAATCATAATTCATGAATTGAATCATGAATTGAATCATGAATCATGAATTGAATCATGAATCATGAATCGAATCATGAATCATGAATCATGTATTGAAACATAAATCATGAATCATTAATCATGAATCATGAATCATGAATTGAATCATGAATTGAATCATGAATCATGAATTGAATCATGAATCATGTATCGAATCATGAAATATGAATCATGAATCGAATCATGAATCATGAATTAAATCATAAATGATGAATCATGAATCGAATCATGAATCATGAATTGAATCATGAATTGAGTCATAAATCATTAATTAAATCATGAATCATGAATTGAATCATGAATTGAATCATGAATCACAAATTGAATCATGAATCATGAATTATGAATCATGAATCATGAATTATGAATCATGAATCATGAATCATGAATTGAATCATGAATCATGAATCATGAATTGAATCATGAATCATGAATTGAATCATGAATCATGAATTATGAAACATGAATTGAATCATGAATCACGAATTGAATCATGAATCATGAATTAAATCATAAATCATGAATCATGAATCATGAAATGAATCATGAATTGAATCATGAATCATGAATCATGAATTAAATCATGAATCATGAATCATAAATTAAAACATGAATCATGAATCATGAATTGAATCATGAATCATGAATCATGAATCAAATCATGAATCATGAATCGTGAATCATGAATCATGAATCATGAATTTAATCATGAATCATGAATTATGAATCAGGAATTGAATCAAGAATCATGAATTATGAATCATGAACTGAATCATGAATTGAATCATGAATCACGAATTGAATCATGAATCATGAAACATGAATCATGAATTGAATCATGAATCATGAATCGAATCATGAATCTTGAATCAATTATTAAATCATGAATCATGAATTATGAATCATGAATTGAATCATAAATCATTAATCGAATCATAATTCATGAATTGAATCATGAATTGAATCATGAATCATGAATTGAATCATGAATCATGAATCGAATCATGAATCATAATTCATGAATTGAAACATAAATCATGAATCATTAATTATGAATCATGAATCATGAATCGAATAATGAAATATGAATCATGAATTGAATCATGAATCATTAATCGAATCATGAATCATTAATTGAATCATGAATTGAATCAAGAATCATAAATTGAATCATGAATTTAATCATGAATCATGAATCATGAATCATGAATTGAATCATGAATCATGAATCATGAATCATGAATTGAATCATGAATCATGAATCATGAATTGATACATGAATCATGAATCATGAATCATGAATTGAATCATTAATCATGAATTATGAATCATGAATTGAATCATGAATTGAATCATTAATCATGAATCATGAATTGAATCATGAAACATGAATTATTAATTTAATCATGAAACATGAATCATGAATTGAATCATGAATCATGAATCGAATCATGTATTGAATCATGAATCATGAATTGAATCATGAATCATGAATTGAATCATTAATCATGAATTGAATCATGAATTGAGTCATAAATCATTAATTAAATCATGAATCATGAATTGAATCATGAATTGAATCATGAATCACAAATTGAATCATGAATCATGAATCATGAATTAAATCTTGAATCATGAATCTTGAATTGAATCATGAATCATGAATCATGAATCATGAATTGAATCATGAATCATGATTTTAATCAGGAATTGAATCATGAATTAAATCATGAATCATGAATCATGAATTGAATCATAAATCATGAATCATCAATTGAATCATGAATCATCAATCATGAATTAAATCATGAATCATAAATCATAAATCTATTCATGAATCATGAATCATGAATCATGAATCATGAATTGAATCATGAATCATGAATCATAAATCATAAATCAAATCATGAATCATGAATCGAATCATGAATCATGAATTGAATCATGAATCATGAATCATGAATCATGAATTGAATCATGATTAATGAATCGAATCATGAATCATGAATCATGAATCATGAATCATGAATCGAATCATGAATCATGAATCATGAATCATGAATCATGAATCGAATCATGAATCATAAATCATGAATCATAAATCATGAAATGAATCATGAATCATGAATTTAATCATGAATCATGAATCATGAATCATGAATTGAATCATGAATCATGAATCATGAATTGAATCATGAATCATGAATTGAATAATGAATCATGAATCATGAATTGAACCATGAATCATGAATCATGAATTGAATTATGAATCATGAATTGAATAATGAATCATGAATCATGAATTGAACCATGAATCATGAATCATGAATTGAATAATGAATCATGAATCATGAATTGAATAATGAATCATGCATCGAATCATGAATCATGATTCATGAATTGAATCATGAATTGAATCATGAATCATGAATCATGAATCGAATCATGAATCATTAATCAAATCATGAATCATGAATTGAATCATGAATTGAATCATGAATCATGAATCATGAATCATGAAATGAATCATGAATCATGAATCATGAATTGAATCATGAATCATGATTCATGAATTGATTAATGAATCATGAATTGAATAATGAATCATGAATCATGAATTGAACCATGAATCATGAATTATGAATTGAATAATGAATCATGAATCATGAATTGAATAATGAATCATGAATCGAATCATGAATCATGAATTGAATCATGAATCATGAATTATGAATCATGAATCATGAATTATGAATCATGAATCATGAATCATGAATCATGAATCATGAATTGAATCATGAATCATGAATCATGAATCATGAATCATGAATCATGAATTGAATCATGAATCATGAATCATGAATTATGAAACATGAATTGAATCATGAATCATGAATTTAATCATGAATCATGAATTAAATCATGAATCATGAATCATGAATCATGAAATGAATCATGAATTGAATCATGAATCATTAATCATAAATTAAAACATAAATCAAGAATCATGAATTGAATCATGAATCATTAATCAAATCATGAATCATGAATCATTAATCATGAATCATGAATCATGAAATGCATCATGAATCATGAATTGAATCATGAATCATGAATTATGAATCAGGAATTGAATCAAGAATCATGAATTATGAATCATGAATTGAATCATGAATTGAATCATGAATCACGAATTGAATCATGAATCATGAAACATGAATCATGAATTGAATCATAAATCATGAATCGAATCATGAATCATGAATCAAGAATTAAATCATGAATCATGAATTATGAATCATGAATTGAATCATAAATCATTAATCGAATCATAATTCATGAATTGAATCATGAATTGAATCATGAATCATGAATTGAATCATGAATCATGAATCGAATCATGAATCATGAATCATGAATTGAAACATAAATCATCAATCATGAATAATGAATCATGAATCATGAATTGAATCATGAATTGAATCATGAATCATGAATTGAATCATGAATCATGAATCGAATCATGAAATATGAATCATGAATTGAATCTTGAATCATGAATCATTAATCACGAATCATGAATTGAATCATGAATTGAATCATGAATCATTAATCGAATCATGAATCATTAATTGAATCATGAATTGAATCATGAATCATAAATTGAATCATGAATTGAATCATGAATCATGAATCATGAATTGAATCATGAATCATGAATCGAATCATGAATCATGAAATGAATCATGAATCATGAATTGAATCATGAATCATGAATTATGAATCATTAATTGAATCATGAATTGAATCATGAATCATGAATCATGAATTGAATCATGAAACATGAATTATTAATTTAATCATGAAACATGAATCATGAATTGAATCATGAATCATGAATTGAATCATGAATTGAATCATGAATTGAATCATGAATCATGAATTGAATCATGAATCATGAATCATAAATTGAATCATGAATCATGAATCATGAATTTAATAATGAATTGAATCATGAATCATGAATCATGAATTGAATCATGAATCATCAATCATGAATTAAATCATGAATCATAAATCATAAATCTATTCATGAATCATGAATCATGAATCATGAATCATGAATTGAATCATGAATCATGAATTAAATCATGAATCATAAATCATAAATCGAATCATGAATCATGAATCGAATCATGAATCATGAATTGAATCATGAATCATGAATTTAATCATGAATCATGAATTAAATCATGAATCATGAATCATGAATCATGAAATGAATCATGAATTGAATCATGAATCATTAATCATAAATTAAAACATAAATCAAGAATCATGAATTGAATCATGAATCATGAATCATTAATCAAATCATGAATCATGAATCGTGAATCATGAATCATGAATCATGAAATGCATCATGAATCATGAATTAAATCATGAATCATGAATCATGAAATGAATCATGAATTGAATCATGAATCATTAATCATAAATTAAAACATAAATCAAGAATCATGAATTGAATCATGAATCATGAATCATTAATCAAATCATGAATCATGAATCGTGAATCATGAATCATGAATCATGAAATGCATCATGAATCATGAATTGAATCATGAATCATGAATTATGAATCAGGAATTGAATCAAGAATCATGAATTATGAATCATGAATTGAATCATGAATTGAATCATGAATCACGAATTGAATCATGAATCATGAAACATGAATCATGAATTGAATCATAAATCATGAATCGAATCATGAATCATGAATCAAGAATTAAATCATGAATCATGAATTATGAATCATGAATTGAATCATAAATCATTAATCGAATCATAATTCATGAATTGAATCATGAATTGAATCATGAATCATGAATTGAATCATGAATCATGAATCGAATCATGAATCATGAATCATGAATTGAAACATAAATCATCAATCATGAATCATGAATCATGAATCATGAATTGAATCATGAATTGAATCATGAATCATGAATTGAATCATGAATCATGAATCGAATCATGAAATATGAATCATGAATTGAATCTTGAATCATGAATCATTAATCACGAATCATGAATTGAATCATGAATTGAATCATGAATCATTAATCGAATCATGAATCATTAATTGAATCATGAATTGAATCATGAATCATAAATTGAATCATGAATTGAATCATGAATCATGAATCATGAATTGAATCATGAATCATGAATCGAATCATGAATCATGAAATGAATCATGAATCATGAATTGAATCATGAATCATGAATTATGAATCATTAATTGAATCATGAATTGAATCATGAATCATGAATCATGAATTGAATCATGAAACATGAATTATTAATTTAATCATGAAACATGAATCATGAATTGAATCATGAATCATGAATTGAATCATGAATTGAATCATGAATCATGAATTGAATCATGAATCATGAATCATAAATTGAATCATGAATCATGAATCATGAATTTAATAATGAATTGAATCATGAATCATGAATCATGAATTGAATCATGAATCATCAATCATGAATTAAATCATGAATCATAAATCATAAATCTATTCACGAATCATGAATCATGAATCATGAATCATGAATTGAATCATGAATCATGAATTAAATCATGAATCATAAATCATAAATCGAATCATGAATCATGAATCGAATCATGAATCATGAATTGAATCATGAATCATGAATCATGAATTGAATCATGAAACATGAATCGAATCATGAATCATGAATCATGAATCATGAATCATGAATCGAATCATGAATCATGAATCATGAAACATGAATCGAATCATGAATCATAAATCATGAATCATAAATCATGAAATGAATCATGAATCATGAATTTAATCATGAATTATGAATCATGAATCATGAATTGAATAATGAATCATGAATCATGAATTGAACCATGAATCATGAATCATGAATTGAATAATGAATCATGAATCATGAATTGAATCATGAATCATGAATCATGAATTGAACGATGAATCATGAATCATGAATTGAATAATGAATCATGAATCATGAATTGAATAATGAATCATGAATCGAATCATGATTCATGAATTGAATCATGAATCATGAATCATGAATCATGAATCATGAATCGAATCATGAATCATTAATCAAATCATGAATCATGAATTGAATCATGAATTGAATCATGAATCATGAATCATGAATCATGAATCATGAATCATGAAATGAATCATGAATCATGAATCATGAATCATGAATCATGAATTGAATCATGAATCATGAATTGAATCATGAATCATGAATCATGAATCGAATCATGAATCATTAATCAAATCATGAATCATGAATTGAATCATGAATTGAATCATGAATCATGAATCATGAATCATGAAATGAATCATGAATCATGAATCATGAATCATGAATTATGAAACATGAATTGAATCATGAATCATGAATCATGAATTGAATCATGAATCATGAATTGAATCATGAATCATGAATCATGAATTATGAAACATGAATTGAATCATGAATCATGAATTTAATCATGTATCATGAATTAAATCATGAATCATGAATCATGAATCATGAAATGAATCATGAATTGAATCATGAATCATGAATTGAATCATGAATCATGAATCATAAATTAAAACATGAATCATGAATTGAATCATGAATCATGAATCATTAATCAAATCATGAATCATGAATCGTGAATCATGAATCATGAATCATGAATCATGAAATGAATCATGAATCATGAATTGAATCATGAATCATGAATTATGAATCAGGAATTGAATCAAGAATCATGAATCGAATCATGAATCATGAATCAAGAATTAAATCATGAATCATAAATTATGAATCAGGAATTGAATCATAAATCATTAATCGAATCATAATTCATGAATTGAATCATGAATTGAATCATGAATCATGAATCATGAATCGAATCATGAATCATGAATTGAAACATAAATCATCAATCATGAATCATGAATCATGAATCATGAATTGAATCATGAATTGAATCATGAATCATGAATTGAATCATGAATCATGAATCGAATCATGAAATATGAATCATGAATTTAATCTTGAATCATGAATCATTAATCATGATCCATGAATTGAATCATGAATTGAATCATGAATCATTAATTGAATCATCAATCATTAATTGAATCATGAATTGAAGTATGAATCATGAATCGAATCATGAATCATGAAATGAATCATGAATCATGAATTGAATCATGAATCATGAATTTATGAATCATTAATTGAATCATGAATTGAATCATGAATCATGAATTGAATCATGAATCATGAATCATAAATTGAATCATGAATCATGAATCATGAATTGAATAATGAATTGAATCATGAATCATGAATCATCAATTGAATCATGAATCATCAATCATCAATTAAATCATGAATCATAAATCATAAATCTATTCACGAATCATGAATCATAATTCATGAATCATGAATTGAATCATGAATCATGAATTAAATCATGAATCATAAATCATAAATCGAATCATGAATCATGAATCGAATCATGAATCATGAATTGAATCATGAATCATGAATCGAATCATGAATCATGAATCATGAAACATGAATCGAATCATGAATCATAAATCATGAATCATAAATCATGAAATGAATCATAAATCATGAATTTAATCATGAATTATGAATCATGAATCATGAATTGAATCATGAATCATGAATCATGAATTGAATCATGAATCATGAATTGAATAATGAATCATGAATTGAATCATGATTCATGAATCATAAATTGAATCATGAATCATGAATCATGAATTGAATAATGAATTGAATCATGAATCATGAATCATCAATTGAATCATGAATCATCAATCATGAATTAAATCATGAATCATAAATCATAAATCTATTCACGAATCATGAATCATAAATCATGAATCATGAATTGAATCATGAATCATGAATTAAATCATGAATCATAAATCATAAATCGAATCATGAATCATGAATCGAATCATGAATCATGAATTGAATCATGAATCATGAATCGAATCATGAATCATGAATCATGAAACATGAATCGAATCATGAATCATAAATCATGAATCATAAATCATGAAATGAATCATAAATCATGAATTTAATCATGAATTATGAATCATGAATCATGAATTGAATCATGAATCATGAATTATTAATTTAATCATGAAACATGAATCATGAATTGAATCATGAATCATGAATTGAATCATGAATTGAATCATGAATCATGAATTGAATCATGAATCATGAATCATAAATTGAATCATGAATCATGAATCATGAATTGAATAATGAATTGAATCATGAATCATGAATCATCAATTGAATCATGAATCATAAATCTATTCACGAATCATGAATCATAAATCATGAATCAGTAATTGAATCAAGAATCATGAATCGAATCATGAATCATGAATCAAGAATTAAATCATGAATCATAAATTATGAATCAGGAATTAGAATCATAAATCATTAATCGAATCATAATTCATGAATTGAATCATGAATTGAATCATGAATCATGAATCATGAATCGAATCATGAATCATGAATTGAAACATAAATCATCAATCATGAATCATGAATCATGAATCATGAATTGAATCATGAATTGAATCATGAATCATGAATTGAATCATGAATCATGAATCGAATCATGAAATATGAATCATGAATTTAATCTTGAATCATGAATCATTAATCATGATCCATGAATTGAATCATGAATTGAATCATGAATCATTAATTGAATCATCAATCATTAATTGAATCATGAATTGAATCATGAATCATGAATCGAATCATGAATCATGAATCATGAATTGAATCATGAATCATGAATTTATGAATCATTAATTGAATCATGAATTGAATCATGAATCATGAATTGAATCATGAATCATGAATCATAAATTGAATCATGAATCATGAATCATGAATTGAATAATGAATTGAATCATGAATCATGAATCATCAATTGAATCATGAATCATCAATCATCAATTAAATCATGAATCATAAATCATAAATCTATTCACGAATCATGAATCATAAATCATGAATCATGAATTGAATCATGAATCATGAATTAAATCATGAATCATAAATCATAAATCGAATCATGAATCATGAATCGAATCATGAATCATGAATTGAATCATGAATCATGAATCGAATCATGAATCATGAATCATGAAACATGAATCGAATCATGAATCATAAATCATGAATCATAAATCATGAAATGAATCATAAATCATGAATTTAATCATGAATTATGAATCATGAATCATGAATTGAATCATGAATCATGAATTATTAATTTAATCATGAAACATGAATCATGAATTGAATCATGAATCATGAATTGAATCATGAATTGAATCATGAATCATGAATTGAATCATGAATCATGAATCATAAATTGAATCATGAATCATGAATCATGAATTGAATAATGAATTGAATCATGAATCATGAATCATCAATTGAATCATGAATCATCAATCATCAATTAAATCATGAATCATAAATCATAAATCTATTCACGAATCATAACTCATAAATCATGAATCATGAATTGAATCATGAATCATGAATTAAATCATGAATCATAAATCATAAATCGAATCATGAATCATGAATCAAATCATGAATCATGAATTGAATCATGAATCATGAATCGAATCATGAATCATGAATCATGAAACATGAATCGAATCATGAATCATAAATCATGAATCATAAATCATGAAATGAATCATAAATCATGAATTTAATCATGAATTATGAATCATGAATCATGAATTGAATCATGAATCATAAATCATGAATTGAATCATGAATCATGAATTGAATAATGAATCATGAATTGAATCATGATTCATGAATCATAAATTGAATCATGAATCATGAATCATGAATTGAATAATGAATTGAATCATGAATCATGAATCATCAATTGAATCATGAATCATCAATCATGAATTAAATCATGAATCATAAATCATAAATCTATTCACGAATCATGAATCATAAATCATGAATCATGAATTGAATCATGAATCATGAATTAAATCATGAATCATAAATCATAAATAGAATCATGAATCATGAATCGAATCATGAATCATGAATTGAATCATGAATCATGAATCGAATCATGAATCATGAATCATGAAACATGAATCGAATCATGAATCATAAATCATGAATCATAAATCATGAAATGAATCATAAATCATGAATTTAATCATGAATTATGAATCATGAATCATGAATTGAATCATGAATCATGAATTATTAATTTAATCATGAAACATGAATCATGAATTGAATCATGAATCATGAATTGAATCATGAATTGAATCATGAATCATGAATTGAATCATGAATCATGAGTCATAAATTGAATCATGAATCATGAATCATGAATTGAATAATGAATTGAATCATGAATCATGAATCATCAATTGAATCATGAATCATCAATCATCAATTAAATCATGAATCATAAATCATAAATCTATTCACGAATCATGAATCATAAATCATGAATCATGAATTGAATCATGAATCATGAATTAAATCATGAATCATAAATCATAAATCGAATCATGAATCATGAATCGAATCATGAATCATGAATTGAATCATGAATCATGAATCGAATCATGAATCATGAATCATGAAACATGAATCGAATCATGAATCATAAATCATGAATCATAAATCATGAAATGAATCATAAATCATGAATTTAATCATGAATTATGAATCATGAATCATGAATTGAATCATGAATCATGAATCATGAATTGAATCATGAATCATGAATTGAATCATGAATCATGAATTGAATAATGAATCATGAATCATGAATTCAACCATGAATCATGAATCATGAATTGAATAATGAATCATGAATCATGAATTGAATAATGAATCATGAATCATGAATTGAATCATGAATCATGAATCATGAATTGAACCATGAATCATGAATCATGAATTGAATAATGAATCATGAATCATGAATTGAATAATGAATCATGAATCGAATCATGAATCATGATTCATGAATTGATTCATGAATCGTGAATCATGAATTGAATCATGAATCATGAATCATGAATCGAATCATGAATCATTAATCAAATCATGAATCATGAATTGAATAATGAATCATGAATCATGAATTGAACCATGAATCATGAATTATGAATTGAATAATGAATCATGAATCATGAATTGAATAATGAATCATGAATCAAATCATGAATCATGAATTGAATCATGAATCATGAATTATGAATCATGAATCATGAATTAATGAATCATGAATCATGAATCATGAATCATGAATCATGAATCATGAATTGAATCATGAATCATGAATCATGAATTGAATCATGAATCATGAATTGAATCATGAATCATGAATCATGAATTGAATCATGAATTGAATCATAAATCATGTATCATGAATTGAATCATGAATCATGAATCATGAATTAAATCATGAATCATGAATCATGAATTGAATCATGAATCATGAATCATGAATTGAATCATGAATTAAATCATGAATCATAAATCATGAATTGAATCATGAATCATCAATTGAATCATGAATCATGAATCATGAATTAAATCATGAATCATAAATTATAAATCAAATCATGAATCATGAATCGAATCATGAATCATGAATCATGAATGGAATCATGAATCATGAATCATGAATCCTGAAATGACTCATGAATCATGAATTGAATCATGAATCATGAATCATGAATCATGAATTGAATCTTGAATCATGAATCATGAATCATGAATTGAATCATGAATTGAATCATAAATCATGAATCATGAATTGAATCATGAATTGAATCATGAATCATGAATTGAATCATGAATCATAAATTGAATCATGAATCATGAATTGAATAATGAATTGAATCATGAATCATAAATCATCAATTGATTTATGAATCATGAATCATGAATTAAATCATGAATCATAAATCATAAATCGAATCATGAATCATGAATCATGAATCATGAATTGAATCATGAATCATCAATTGAATTATGAATCATGAATCATGAATGAAATCATGAATCATAAATTATAAATCAAATCATGAATCATGAATCGAATCATGAATCATGAATTAAATCATGAATTGAATCATGAATCATGAATTATGAATTGAATCATGAATCATGAATCATGAATTATGAATCATGAATTGAATCATGAATCATGAATTATGAATTAATGAATTGAATCATGAATCATGAATTATGAATCATGAATTGAATCATGAATTGAATCATGAATCATGAATCATGAATTGAATCATGAATCATGAATCACGAATCATAAATTGAATCATGAATCATGAATCATGAATTTAATCATGAAACATGAATCATGAATTGAATCATGAACCATGAATCGAATCATGAATCATGAATCATGAATTGAATCATGAATCATGAATTGAATCATGAATCATGAATCGAATCATGAATCATGAATCATGAATTGAATCATGAATCATGAATCATGAATCGATTCATGAATCATGAATTAAATCATGAATTGAATATAAATCATTAATCAAATCATGAATCATGAATTGAATCATGAATCGAATCATGAATTGAATCATGAATTGAATCATGAATCATGAATCATGAATCATGAATCATGAATTGAATCATGAATCATGAATCATGAATCTTTAATTGAATCATGAATCATGAATCATGAATTGAATCAGGAATCATGATTTTTATCAGGAATCGAATCATGAATTGAATCATGAATTGAATCATGAATCATGAATTGAATCATGAATCATGAATCATGAATCATGAATTGAATCATGAATCATGAATCATGAATCTTGAATTGAATCATGAATCATGAATTGAATCAGGAATCATGATTTTTATCAGGAATCGAATCATGAATTGAATCATAAATCATGAATTGAATCATGAATCATGAATTAAATCATGAATTACGAATCATGAATCATGAATTATGAATCATGAATTGAATCATGAATCATCAATTGAATCATGATCAATTCATGAATCATGATTCAATTGATGATTCATGATTCAATTCATGATTCATAATTCATGATTCATGATTCGTAATTCATGATTTAATTCATGATTCATGATTCAATTCATGATTTATGATTCAATTCATGATTCGATTCCTGATAAAAATCATGATTCCTGATTCAATTCATGATTCATGATTCAATTCAAGATTCATGATTCATGATTCATGATTCAATTCATGATTCATGATTCATGATTCATGATTCAATTCATGATTCATGATTCAATTCATGATTCAATTCATGATTCGATTCCTGATAAAAATCATGATTCCTGATTCAATTCATGATTCATGATTCATGATTCAATTAAAGATTCATGATTCATGATTCATGATTCAATTCATGATTCATGATTCATGATTCATGATTCATGATTCATGAATTGAATCATGAATCATGAATCATGAATCATGAATCATGAATTGAATCATGAATCATGAATCATGAATCTTTAATTGAATCATGAATCATGAATCATGAATTGAATCAGGAATCATGATTTTTATCAGGAATCGAATCATGAATTGAATCATGAATTGAATCATGAATCATGAATTGATCATGAATCATGAATCATGAATCATGAATTGAATCATGAATCATGAATCATGAATCTTGAATTGAATCATGAATCATGAATTGAATCAGGAATCATGATTTTTATCAGGAATCGAATCATGAATTGAATCATAAATCATGAATTGAATCATGAATCATGAATTAAATCATGAATTACGAATCATGAATCATGAATTATGAATCATGAATTGAATCATGAATCATCAATTGAATCATGATTCATGAATTGAATCATGAATCATGAATCGTGAATTGAATCATGAATTGAATCATGAATCATGAATTGAATCATGAATCATGAATCATAAATTGAATCATGAATCATGAATTATGAATCATGAATTGAATCATGAATTGAATCATGAATCATGAATTGAATCATGAATCATGAATCACGAATCATAAATTGAATCATGAATCATGAATCATGAATCATGAATTTAATCATGAAACATGAATCATGAATTGAATCATGAACCATGAATCGAATCATGAATCATGAATCATGAATTGAATCATGAATCATGAATCGAATCATGAATCATGAATCATGAATTGAATCATGAATTATGAATCATGAATCGATTCATGAATCATGAATTAAATCATGAATTGAATATAAATCATTAATCAAATCATGAATCATGAATTGAATCATGAATCGAATCATGAATTGAATCATGAATTGAATCATGAATCATGAATCATGAATCATGAATCATGAATTGAATCATGAATCATGAATCTTTAATTGAATCATGAATCATGAATCATGAATTGAATCAGGAATCATGATTTTTATCAGGAATCGAATCATGAATTGAATCATGAATCATGAATTGAATCATGAATCATGAATCATGAATTGAATCATGAATCATGAATCATGAATCTTGAATTGAATCATGAATCATGAATTGAATCAGGAATCATGATTTTTATCAGGAATCGAATCATGAATTGAATCATAAATCATGAATTGAATCATGAATCATGAATTAAATCATGAATTACGAATCATGAATTATGAATCATGAATTGAATCATGAATCATCAATTGAATCATGATTCATCAATTGAATCATGAATCATGAATCGTGAATTGAATCATGAATTGAATCATGAATCATGAATTGAATCATGAATCATGAATCATAAATTGAATCATGAATCATGAATCATGAATTGAATAATGAATTTGAATCATGAATCATGAATCATCAATTGAATCATGAATCATGAATCATGAATTAAATCATGAATCATAAATCATAAATCGAATCATTAATCATGAATCGAATCATTAATCATGAATCGAATCATGAATCATGAATTAAATCATGAATCGTGAATCATGAATCATGAATTGAATCATGAATCATGAATCATGAATCAAATCATGAATAATGAATCAAGAATCATGAATCATGAATTGAATCATGAATCGTGAATCATGAATTATGAAATGAATCATGAATCATGAATTGAATCTTGAATCATGAATTGAATCATGAATCATGAATTGAATCTTGAATCATGAATTGAATCATGAATCATGAATCATGAATTGAATCATGAATCATGAATCATGAAATCAATCATGAATCATGAATTGAACAATCAATCATGAATCATGAATTGAACCATGAATCATGAATCATGAATTGAATATTGAATCATGAATCATGAATTGAATAATGAATCATGAATCAAATCATGAATCATGATTTATGAATTGAATCATGAATCATGAATCATGAATTGAATCATGAATCATCAATTGAATCATGAATCATGAATCATGAATTAAATCATGAATCATAAATTATAAATCAAATCATGAATCATGAATCGAATCATGAATCATGAATCATGAATGGAATCATGAATCATGAATCATGAATCCTGAAATGAATCATGAATCATTAATTGAATCATGAATCATGAATCATGAATCATGAATCATGAATTGAATCATGAATCATGAATCATGAATGATGAATTGAATCATGAATTGAATCATAAATCATGAATCATGAATTGAATCATGAATCATGAATTGAATCATGAATCATGAATTGAATCATGAATCATGAATCATGAATTGAATCATGAATTGAATCATGAATCATGAATTGAATCATGAATTGAATCATGAATCATGAATTGAATCATGAATCATGAATCATAAATTGAATCATGAATCATGAATCGTTAATTGAATCATGAATTGAATCATGAATCATGAATTGAATCATGAATCATGAATCATAAATTGAATCATGAATCATGAATCATGAATTGAATAATGAATTTGAATCATGAATCATGAATCATCAATTGAATCATGAATCATGAATCATGAATTAAATCATGAATCATAAATCATAAATCGAATCATTAATCATGAATCGAATCATTAATCATGAATCGAATCATGAATCATGAATTAAATCATGAATCGTGAATCATGAATCATGAATTGAATCATGAATCATGAATCATGAATCAAATCATGAATAATGAATCAAGAATCATGAATCATGAATCGAATCATGAATCGTGAATCATGAATTATGAAATGAATCATGAATCATGAATTGAATCTTGAATCATGAATTGAATCATGAATCATGAATTGAATCTTGAATCATGAATTGAATCATGAATCATGAATCATGAATTGAATCATGAATCATGAATCATGAATTCAATCATGAATCATGAATTGAACAATCAATCATGAATCATGAATTGAACCATGAATCATGAATCATGAATTGAATATTGAATCATGAATCATGATTTGAATAATGAATCATGAATCGAATCATGAATCATGATTTATGAATTGAATCATGAATCATGAATCATGAATTGAATATTGAATCATGAATCATGAATTGAATAATGAATCATGAATCGAATCATGAATCATGATTTATGAATTGAATCATGAATCATGAATCATGAATTGAATCATGAATCATGAATGATGAATTAAATCATGAATCATAAATCATAAATCGAATCATGAATCATGAATCATGAATCATGAATTGAATCATGAATCATCAATTGAATTATGAATCATGAATCATGAATGAAATCATGAATCATAAATTATAAATCAAATCATGAATCATGAATCGAATCATGAATCATGAATTAAATCATGAATTGAATCATGAATCATGAATTATGAATTGAATCATGAATCATGAATCATGAATTATGAATCATGAATTGAATCATGAATCATGAATTATGAATTAATGAATTGAATCATGAATCATGAATTATGAATCATGAATTGAATCATGAATTGAATCATGAATCATGAATCATGAATTGAATCATGAATCATGAATCACGAATCATAAATTGAATCATGAATCATGAATCATGAATTTAATCATGAAACATGAATCATGAATTGAATCATGAACCATGAATCGAATCATGAATCATGAATCATGAATTGAATCATGAATCATGAATTGAATCATGAATCATGAATCGAATCATGAATCATGAATCATGAATTGAATCATGAATCATGAATCATGAATCGATTCATGAATCATGAATTAAATCATGAATTGAATATAAATCATTAATCAAATCATGAATCATGAATTGAATCATGAATCGAATCATGAATTGAATCATGAATTGAATCATGAATCATGAATCATGAATCATGAATCATGAATTGAATCATGAATCATGAATCATGAATCTTTAATTGAATCATGAATCATGAATCATGAATTGAATCAGGAATCATGATTTTTATCAGGAATCGAATCATGAATTGAATCATGAATTGAATCATGAATCATGAATTGAATCATGAATCATGAATCATGAATCATGAATTGAATCATGAATCATGAATCATGAATCTTGAATTGAATCATGAATCATGAATTGAATCAGGAATCATGATTTTTATCAGGAATCGAATCATGAATTGAATCATAAATCATGAATTGAATCATGAATCATGAATTAAATCATGAATTACGAATCATGAATCATGAATTATGAATCATGAATTGAATCATGAATCATCAATTGAATCATGATTCATGAATTGAATCATGAATCATGAATCGTGAATTGAATCATGAATTGAATCATGAATCATGAATTGAATCATGAATCATGAATCATAAATTGAATCATGAATCATGAATTATGAATCATGAATTGAATCATGAATTGAATCATGAATCATGAATTGAATCATGAATCATGAATCACGAATCATAAATTGAATCATGAATCATGAATCATGAATCATGAATTTAATCATGAAACATGAATCATGAATTGAATCATGAACCATGAATCGAATCATGAATCATGAATCATGAATTGAATCATGAATCATGAATCGAATCATGAATCATGAATCATGAATTGAATCATGAATCATGAATCATGAATCGATTCATGAATCATGAATTAAATCATGAATTGAATATAAATCATTAATCAAATCATGAATCATGAATTGAATCATGAATCGAATCATGAATTGAATCATGAATTGAATCATGAATCATGAATCATGAATCATGAATCATGAATTGAATCATGAATCATGAATCATGAATCTTTAATTGAATCATGAATCATGAATCATGAATTGAATCAGGAATCATGATTTTTATCAGGAATCGAATCATGAATTGAATCATGAATCATGAATTGAATCATGAATCATGAATCATGAATTGAATCATGAATCATGAATCATGAATCTTGAATTGAATCATGAATCATGAATTGAATCAGGAATCATGATTTTTATCAGGAATCGAATCATGAATTGAATCATAAATCATGAATTGAATCATGAATCATGAATTAAATCATGAATTACGAATCATGAATTATGAATCATGAATTGAATCATGAATCATCAATTGAATCATGATTCATCAATTGAATCATGAATCATGAATCGTGAATTGAATCATGAATTGAATCATGAATCATGAATTGAATCATGAATCATGAATCATAAATTGAATCATGAATCATGAATCATGAATTGAATAATGAATTTGAATCATGAATCATGAATCATCAATTGAATCATGAATCATGAATCATGAATTAAATCATGAATCATAAATCATAAATCGAATCATTAATCATGAATCGAATCATTAATCATGAATCGAATCATGAATCATGAATTAAATCATGAATCGTGAATCATGAATCATGAATTGAATCATGAATCATGAATCATGAATCAAATCATGAATAATGAATCAAGAATCATGAATCATGAATTGAATCATGAATCGTGAATCATGAATTATGAAATGAATCATGAATCATGAATTGAATCTTGAATCATGAATTGAATCATGAATCATGAATTGAATCTTGAATCATGAATTGAATCATGAATCATGAATCATGAATTGAATCATGAATCATGAATCATGAATTCAATCATGAATCATGAATTGAACAATCAATCATGAATCATGAATTGAACCATGAATCATGAATCATGAATTGAATATTGAATCATGAATCATGAATTGAATAATGAATCATGAATCAAATCATGAATCATGATTTATGAATTGAATCATGAATCATGAATCATGAATTGAATCATGAATCATCAATTGAATCATGAATCATGAATCATGAATTAAATCATGAATCATAAATTATAAATCAAATCATGAATCATGAATCGAATCATGAATCATGAATCATGAATGGAATCATGAATCATGAATCATGAATCCTGAAATGAATCATGAATCATTAATTGAATCATGAATCATGAATCATGAATCATGAATTGAATCATGAATCATGAATCATGAATCATGAATTGAATCATGAATTGAATCATAAATCATGAATCATGAATTGAATCATGAATCATGAATTGAATCATGAATCATGAATTGAATCATGAATCATGAATCATGAATTGAATCATGAATTGAATCATGAATCATGAATTGAATCATGAATTGAATCATGAATCATGAATTGAATCATGAATCATGAATCATAAATTGAATCATGAATCATGAATCGTTAATTGAATCATGAATTGAATCATGAATCATGAATTGAATCATGAATCATGAATCATAAATTGAATCATGAATCATGAATCATGAATTGAATAATGAATTTGAATCATGAATCATGAATCATCAATTGAATCATGAATCATGAATCATGAATTAAATCATGAATCATAAATCATAAATCGAATCATTAATCATGAATCGAATCATTAATCATGAATCGAATCATGAATCATGAATTAAATCATGAATCGTGAATCATGAATCATGAATTGAATCATGAATCATGAATCATGAATCAAATCATGAATAATGAATCAAGAATCATGAATCATGAATCGAATCATGAATCGTGAATCATGAATTATGAAATGAATCATGAATCATGAATTGAATCTTGAATCATGAATTGAATCATGAATCATGAATTGAATCTTGAATCATGAATTGAATCATGAATCATGAATCATGAATTGAATCATGAATCATGAATCATGAATTCAATCATGAATCATGAATTGAACAATCAATCATGAATCATGAATTGAACCATGAATCATGAATCATGAATTGAATATTGAATCATGAATCATGATTTGAATAATGAATCATGAATCGAATCATGAATCATGATTTATGAATTGAATCATGAATCATGAATCATGAATTGAATATTGAATCATGAATCATGAATTGAATAATGAATCATGAATCGAATCATGAATCATGATTTATGAATTGAATCATGAATCATGAATCATGAATTGAATCATGAATCATGAATGATGAATCGAATCATGAATCATTAATCGAATCATGAATCATGAATTGAACCATGAATCATGAATCATGAAATGAATCATGAATCATGAATCATGAATCATGAATTGAATCATGAATCGTGAATCATGAATCGTGAATCATGAATCATGAATCACAAATTATGAATTATGAATCATGAATCATGAATCATGAAATGAATCATGAATCATGAATCATGAATTGAATCATGAATCATGAATCATGAATTGAATCATGAATCATGAATTGAATAATGAATCATGAATCATGAATTGAACCATGAATCATGAATTATGAATTGAATAATGAATCATGAATCATGAATTGAATAATGAATCATGAATCGAATCATGAATCATGAATTGAATCATGAATCATGAATTATGAATCATGAATCATGAATTAATGAATCATGAATTATGAATCATGAATCATGAATCATGAATTGAATCATGAATCATGAATCATGAATTAAATCATGAATTGAATCATAAATCATGTATCATGAATTGAATCATGAATCATGAATTAAATCATGAATCATGAATCATGAATTGAATCATGAATCATGAATCATGAATTGAATCATGAATTAAATCATGAATCATAAATCATGAATTGAATCGTGAATCATCAATTGAATCATGAATCATGAATCATGAATTAAATCATGAATCATAAATTATAAATCAAATCATGAATCATGAATCGAATCATGAATCATGAATCATGAATGGAATCATGAATCATGAATCATGAATCCTGAAATGAATCATGAATCATGAATTGAATCATGAATCATGAATCATGAATCATGAATCATGAATCATGAATCATGAATCATGAATCATGAATCATGAATTGAATCATGAATCATGAATCATGAATTTAATCATGAATTGAATCATAAATCATGAATCATGAATTGAATCATGAATCATGAATCATGAATTGAATCATGAATCATGAATTGAATCATGAATTGAATCATGAATCATGAATTGAATCATGAATCATAAATTGAATCATGAATCATGAATTGAATAATGAATTGAATCATGAATCATGAATCATCAATTGATTTATGAATCATGAATCATGAATTAAATCATGAATCATAAATCATAAATCGAATCATGAATCATGAATCGAATCATGAATCATGAATCATGAATCATGAATTGAATCATGAATCATCAATTGAATTATGAATCATGAATCATGAATGAAATCATAAATCATAAATTATAAATCAAATCATGAATCATGAATCGAATCATGAATCATCAATTGAATTATGAATCATGAATCATGAATGAAATCATAAATCATAAATTATAAATCAAATCATGAATCATGAATCGAATCATGAATCATGAATCATGAATTAAATCATGAATTGAATCATGAATCATGAATCATGAATCCTGAAATGAATCATGAATCATGAATTGAATCATGAATCATGAATTATGAATCATGAATTGAATCATGAATCATGAATTATGAATCATGAATTGAATCATGAATCATGAATTATGAATCATGAATTGAATCATGAATTGAATCATGAATCATGAATTGAATCATGAATCATGAATCACGAATCATAAATTGAATCATGAATCATGAATCATGAATTTAATCATGAAACATGAATCATGAATTGAATCATGAACCATGAATCGAATCATAAATCATGAATCATGAATTGAATCATGAATCATGAATCGAATCATGAATCATGAATCATGAATTGAATCATGAATCATGAATCATGAATCGATTCATGAATCATGAATTAAATCATGAATTGAATATAAATCATTAATCAAATCATGAATCATGAATTGAATCATGAATCGAATCATGAATTGAATCATGAATTGAAACATGAATCATGAATCATGAATCATGAAACATGAATTGAATCATGAATCATGAATCATGAATCTTGAATTGAATCATGAATCATGAATCATGAATTGAATCAGGAATCATGATTTTTATCAGGAATCGAATCATGAATTGAATCATGAATCATGAATTGAATCATGAATCATGAATTGAATCATGAATCATGAATCATGAATCATGAATTGAATCATGAATCATGAATCATGAATCTTGAATTGAATCATGAATCATGAATCATGAATTGAATCAGGAATCATGAATTGAATCATGAATCATGAATTAAATCATGAATCATGAATCATGAATCATGAATCATGAATTGAATCATGAATCATCAATTGAATTATGAATCATGAATCATGAATGAAATCATAAATCATAAATTATAAATCAAATCATGAATCATGAATCGAATCATGAATCATGAATCATGAATTAAATCATGAATTGAATCATGAATCATGAATCATGAATCCTGAAATGAATCATGAATCATGAATTGAATCATGAATCATGAATTATGAATCATGAATTGAATCATGAATCATGAATTATGAATCATGAATTGAATCATGAATCATGAATTATGAATCATGAATTGAATCATGAATTGAATCATGAATCATGAATTGAATCATGAATCATGAATCACGAATCATAAATTGAATCATGAATCATGAATCATGAATTTAATCATGAAACATGAATCATGAATTGAATCATGAACCATGAATCGAATCATAAATCATGAATCATGAATTGAATCATGAATCATGAATCGAATCATGAATCATGAATCATGAATTGAATCATGAATCATGAATCATGAATCGATTCATGAATCATGAATTAAATCATGAATTGAATATAAATCATTAATCAAATCATGAATCATGAATTGAATCATGAATCGAATCATGAATTGAATCATGAATTGAAACATGAATCATGAATCATGAATCATGAAACATGAATTGAATCATGAATCATGAATCATGAATCTTGAATTGAATCATGAATCATGAATCATGAATTGAATCAGGAATCATGATTTTTATCAGGAATCGAATCATGAATTGAATCATA